>NW_019154092.1:8431506-8664570 GCF_002288905.1 Enhydra lutris kenyoni | reverse complement strand
AGGGACAAGACACTCAAAAAGTTCGTTAGAAGCTCTGTGTGGGGAGGGGAGTTATTTTTTGGCCTCTGGGCTTCACTGTACAATGCGTTGGGCTGGCCACGTCATTTGAGCCTCCCCACCCCCCTGTGGCCGGTATCGATGGGTCTTTTCTCTTGGTATGGTTAGGTTCTCCTCCGAGGGAACTGGGAAGTGTGAGTCCAGCTGTGAACACCCCTGGAGCCATGTAAGGGAAGGTAACCTAGTTTTCATCGATCGGCATGTACTCTTTCCTCTAACCAGCCTTTTCCCCATGCTGTAGCTCCAGGGACAAGACACTCAAAAAGTTCGTTAGAAGCTCTGTGTGGGGAGGGGAGTTATTTTTTGGCCTCTGGGCTTCACTGTACAATGCGTTGGGCTGGCCACGTCATTTGAGCCTCCCCACCCCCCTGTGGCCGGTATCGATGGGTCTTTTCTCTTGGTATGGTTAGGTTCTCCTCCGAGGGAACTGGGAAGTGTGAGTCCAGCTGTGAACACCCCTGGAGCCATGTAAGGGAAGGTAACCTAGTTTTCATCGATCGGCATGTACTCTTTCCTCTAACCAGCCTTTTCCCCATGCTGTAGCTCCGAGTTCAGCTATGCCTGGTGTCCCGAAGGCCAGATATCGTCTGGTCCAGATTCGCTGCAAGTCGAACTTCGTTCTTCTGCCTTGGCTGGGGAGAGGGAGTCCCTCAGCGGCATGGAGCTGGGAGGTTATGTGGGGCTTAGTGTTCCCTAAACAGATCTTCAAACAGCTCTGCTGTCCACTCCACCTGTACCTCTATTTTCCAAAGTCCCTGGCACCTACAATTCCTGAGACTTTACTCATTTTGTTTTTGCTTTGTTCCATTTTTTGAGTCAGATGCTGTCACACATCACCAGCTCCTGATGCCATTGTCTGTTTCCTCGAGGCTGCTAAGTCCGTTAGCACTTTCCCTCTATGCTCCCCCTCCCGAAGCTTTGTCACCTGCCTCCTGATGTACTTTTCCTTGTAGATTCCACTCGGGGGAGAGGGGCAGGGGTTGTCGTCAGTTGGTTTGTAGTCTCTACATAAAATGGGAGAGTCAGGTCCTTTTCATGACAAAGAGTCAGAGGTTTAATGGAAACAGGGGGAGAGGAGAAGGGTACAGCATTAGTTCTTGCCCGTGTAGGGCACAGGGCGCAGTGTCAGAAATCAGGGAAGTCCTTGATGGTGAAGCGACATCCTGAACACCCCAGGATCCCTGAACCTGGCTGGAGGGAAAAGAGCAGTAAAGAAGGAAGATGAGAGTGTGTCCAAGAAAAACTGTTACTTTAAAAGTATGCAGTGGGCGGGGCGCCTGGGTGGCACACTCCAGTTAAGCAGGCTGCTCTCCTAATTTCAGGGTGGTGAGATCAAGTCCCGTGCTGGGCTCCGTGCTTAGCGGGGAGGCTGCTTGAGTCCTTCTCTCCCTCTCCCTCTGTCCCTCCTCTCGTGCTCTCTCTCTCTAATAAATAAATAAATCTTAAAAAAAAAAAAAAAAGCCAGCCAGGACCACAGCCAAATTAAGACATCAATTCACAACTGCCGGGAAGCGCCTTGTGTGTAAAGAACAGTGAGCCCCGGCCCCACCTGGATCACAGGCTGACTACAGACAGAGCTGGAAGGAACCTCCGTCATCTTTCATCCAGCCCTTTCAGAGGCTCAGGGTTCTGTCTAGGTTCTTGTAAGTGGCTGGTGACATGGTGGTGACTGGATCCTAGGCAGGCATGATGACCAACAACGCCAGGCATGGGCGCCTGCAGCGGAGAAAGAAACACCTATTGCCTCAGTGTTCTCTGGCACCATATGGTTTCAGACACAGGAAAGCTAGCAAAGCCACGCACACCTGCCCCCCCACGGCCTGCTGCAACCCTGCACCCCATCAGCATCGACAGTCCACCCACCAGCAACCCCCTCCGGGGCCCCCCTCTTCTTCACTCACCATCACCTTTGTGCTCTTAGCCTTTGAGATGTCATTCCTTCAGGTCCTCTTTGGTTCTGAGTTGCCTTTTAACATGGTCACTTTGTGGCTTTTTTGGCAAATGGTTTGGAATCAGGCAAGAATGAAAGGAAGCTTTTGTGGTGATGCGGGGAGATGGCAGTGGCTGGACAAGGTAGGGATGGATGGTGGCCAGAGAGAGAAGTGGACAAACACAAGCTGCTTGCCCAGGAGACCCCACAGGACTGGCAGGAGGGTTAGTAATGAAAGTGAGGAATCCAGCAGGATTCTTAGTTCCCAGCTCAAGTCAATGGGAGAATCTTGGAGCCATTTACTGTCATAGGAAAAGGTAGGGAGAGGGGAGCTGCTTTTGGAAGGGAAATCAGAGATTTTATAGACACGCTAATTTTATAGTGTTTCAGACAAATGTAACTGGAGTTTCTCTGAAAATGTCAAGCAGACATAATCCTGAATCCTTTCTGGTCTCAGATTCCTCCTCCGTGAAATGAAAAGAGTAAATAAAATCTTCTCCATTGCCTCCCCAACTCCCAGACAGCCTTCCTTCCAACACGGCCGTGTAGGATGGGGCCTGTCTGGGGAAGTTGGCAGCTGGACCTGTCAGTTTCTATCTCAGAGGAGAAGTCTAGGGGAAAGACATGCATTTGGAACACAGTGGTGTAAAAATGGTCCTTACTGTCCAGGGAACTTCTGTGATCCTCTGGGAAGAAGGTGTGGGAAGAAAAGAGAAGATGATTTGGTTATGCCTAAACCCTGAGGAACCACCCCCAACCCTCCCACCCCCAACCCCCGCCTCCACCCAACCACCCCCACCTCTTAAGTGTTCGGGGAGATTGTTTCAGTTTTTTCAGCATTTCTGAAAGAAACTGGACAAAGCAATAGAGAACCTTTTAAAACATAAACAACTCACCTTTTCTTTCTAGTTGCAAAGTAGCAACAAAGACCGTAACTATTCGCTAAAAACATAAACACAACCATGACATTACCTTATTGGTGAAAATGGTGACCCAGTTAAATCTAAAGAATCCCCAAACCCCAAGGAAAAGGGTTTTTAAGGAAAGACCCTTTTTGTTAGAACCACTGGAAACTGAAGCTATGACTTAAAAAGGTTTGACAGGTGGTTCCATGGTGGAGTGTGTTAGTGAAGCATAAGGAAACAGATAATGATAGAAGACATAATCATTTCTGAAGGAGAGAATTATGGAAGGCTACTCAGGCCTCAATAATTCTTCAGGAAGCACCAAACGTAGGCTAATGGCAAGTTTGCCCACATGCAAGGAAAAGTGGAAAGCCTGACTAAAAAGGGTCAACCCAAACAGCAGAGAGCACAGGTCCAAATTGGGTAATTTGTACACAAAGCAATTTACTGTCATTTTTTAATGTAAAATCAGGCAGCTTCCCCAGCATCTTTATTCTTTTCATCAAGATAAGTAAGTTTTCTGCCCCATTGAGTATCAGGCTAATTTCCAGCTCCTTTGTATATTAGAAGTAAATTTAGAAACTACAATAGGATTAAAAAGAAGACATGGTGCTTACTCACACGCTTTCCTCTTAAACAATTTAATTTCCGCAACTGCCACCAAAAGTAAAATGAACAAGATCGTTTTAATTTTCAAATTACATGTTTCTAAAAAACAACCCAGTAGCTTCCAGCTCAGGAAAATCTTCTTATTACAAGTCTCAACTAACCATTTGTGACTGTGAAAAATAAAACTTTAAAATGGAGATATATTTTTGGTCTGGACTCTACTAAGTGCTGCTACTATTCTTCTATTTAAAAATAACCTCAGCTGTGTTAAGCCCATCAGAATAACGCATAGTGTCTATCTCCAAAATGAGGATTTATAGCAGAAGCCAGTATGGGGTGTACTTTTAATGCAAATAATTGAGATGTCTTTTTAAAAAATTAATATCCAACTTGGGCAGCATGGCATTTTTCTAGCCTTCTTTTGGCTTTGTGCAAACTAGGATATCCTAAGTTTTCTAAAAATTACTAATATAATAGAAAATAATTTGGATGGCTTTATTATTTGTGGGAAAAGATGTATTACATGCTAATTATAAAATAAAATGTGAACAATACAGAAAAGTACAAAAGGAAACACAGATCATTGCAACTGTATAACTAGAGATAGCCATGGTTAACATTTCTTGTGCATACTTCCAATCGTTTTCTCTGTGGGTGCTTGTGCCCTCCACACCACATGCATACGCCTTCCCATACACACAAAATTGAGATCATATTGCCAATACTACCTTGTAATCTTTTTTCCTTAACATAGCAGGAGCAACTTCCTTTATGATTTAATGTTTCATGATAGCTCATGATTTCTAATATCTACACAGTATTCCATCATATAGCTAGACCAACACTTACCTAACATTCCCAGATTACTGAACATTGGGTGTGTACTTTTCCAGTTATAAGTAATGGTGCAATGAGTCATCTGCATATATACATTATTGTTTGCATCTCTGATGACTTAGAATAAATTTCCAGAAGTAGAATGATTGTATTAGGGAACATGTTATATACATTATAAAAATTTTTTTATTAAAAGAATAATTTTAGGGCAGGTTTAGGATCACAGCAACTTGAGATGAAGGTACAGATTTCCCGTATTCCCCCCCTGCCCCCTGCAAATGCACGACCTTCCCCATTATCAATATCCTGGCATCAGAGTGGAACATTTGTTACAAATGCTGAACCAACACTGACACATCATTATCACCAAAGTCCATGGCTTACATTAACATTTACTTTTGGTGTTGGACATTCAGTGAGTTTAGACAAATGTATAGTGACATGTATCCACTTTTATGGATCACAAGAGTGGTTTTACTTCCCTAAAAATCTTCAGGTTATACACATGTTAAAGACAATTTAAGTATTACTTTAGAGTGGACCAGTTCATGCTCTACCAATAGTATGAGAGTTTCTGTGTCCCTGAACCTTGCAGCATTAAGAATTATTATAAGAAAAAAAAATCCTTGTCAATGTGATAGCTGAATGATGCTATCTCATTTTTACTTTGTAGTGAGTTCTAGCACGCCGTATAGTATTTGCTTATTTAAATTCTTTGTTCTTTGCCTATTTTATTTATTTTTTTTAATTTTATTTATTTATTTGACAGATAGAGATCACAAGTAGGCAGAGAGGTGGGGGGGCGGGGGAAGCAGGCTCCCTGCTGAGCAGAGAGCCCGATGCGGGGCTCGATCCCAGGACCCCGAGATCATGACCCGAGCTGAAGGTAGAGGCTTATCCCCCTGAGCCACCCAGGTGCCCCTGTTCTTTGCCTATTTTAAAGCTGACTCTATCTTTTTTATTGCTTTGAAAGAAATACTTATAGTATCTATTTTAATGTGTGTTTAGAGATGCTTTTTACTTTCTGTATTAAGTGATGATGTTTTATTTTCTTTTAACATGTAGAATTTTTAATTTGTATGTCATCAATCTGTGGAAAATAGGTTAGTTCTGATTATTTGAAACTAGAATTTCTAAGGTTTTAAAAAGGAAATACAGATTGCAAATGCACATGAAAAAGGCATATCCTCAACAACAAAGGAAATTCAAACATAAAATAATAATGTGCCATTTTTAATCTATCATATTAGCAAAGATTAAAAGTCTTGATAATATGACTTGTTGGTGGAAGGGTAGGAAAATAAGCTTTCTTATACACTGTTGGTGGACGTGCAAATTCAGCAAGTTTTTGGAGTGCAGTTTGTCAATACCCATTCTATTTAAAATATGCGTACCCTTTGACCCAGCCATTTTTCTTTTAGTCATTCAATCTACATTTATTCTGGAGGTTTATGGTATTATTACTTGTAATTGAAGACAGCAGAAAAACCCCTATTTTATTTATTTATTCAACAGACATTGATATAGTGCATGCCATGTGCTAAACACCATTCTAAGTACTTTACAGGTAAGAATTGATTAAATCCTCCTAACAACCCTGTATCAGTTAGGATACATAAGTTTCAGAAGCTGTAATTCCACTAATTTAAGAAAATAGGAAAGTTGGTCTCTCACATAATTGCAAATCCAGAGGTGAGAAGCCCAGGTATGGGTTGAGGAGTAACTCAAAAATGTCATCAAGAATCAGGGTCTTATTAAAAAAAAGAGAGAGAGAGAGAGAGAGAATCAGGGTCTTTCCTCAGTCAGCTCTGCCATTTCTTGGGTCAGCTGATTCTTCTCATGCTTGCAAGATGGCCACATGCTTCCTCATGCCTACCCAAAAGAGAAAGAAAGGACACAGGGCAGAGAGTAGCCTCTCACCCCCAAGCATGGGTCTCTAAGCCCTAACTCTCAATCTGATTGATGAGTGTAGGTTATATGTACATTCCTGGACTAATAACTGTCACCAGGATAAAGCCAGGTTCTGATGGGCTTAGATTAATCAGTATCTTCTTCCAGAGCAGTAAAGGGGATAAGTAACTGAAGAGATTTGGGATTATGTTAGAAGAGAAAGAGGGGGAAAGTGATGTTAGGAAAGCAACCAATGGTGCCACTTTGAAACCTAAATATCAATAAGAGATAGATCAAACATTCATGGCATATCCGTGGAGTAGAAACATATATATCAGTCAAGAAGAAAGAAGTAGGGAAAGATGGCAGAATAAGAACTACCTGGAATCTGTTGCCCCGTTTTTAGACAACAATTTTACTAGTAGAATCTGTCACAAGCAGAACAGCTTGCACACAATATGTGAGAGCAAGTGTGGGCAAAAAGGAATAAGATCTTCTATATATCAGGGATTTGTGCTCTAACTGCTGATTGTTGCTTCTGTTCACAGAGATACAGACAAAGAAGTGGGTAGCCATTATTGTTATATTACCCCAGTCTGTTGCAATGCCCTCTTCCTCCAGCTGAAGTGACTTCCAGGGTGTTTTAAAAGTCAGTGCCTTTTGTTCCTCTTTATTTTTCTCTCTTTCTCCTTTTGGGAACCAAACATTAAGGACTAAATCACTAAAAAATAGTTTCATGGATAGGAAAAAAGAAAATGACACATACATCCAGAGAAAAGCACAGAAAAGACCTGGGAGGATCTTACATTTACACCTCAGGCTGACCCTCCACAGAGAGATAGCCTACAATAATAAAACAAACAAACAAACAAACAAACAAAAAACACCAAAGAACAAATACAAAAATAATTGTTTGAAAACCTGCAAACCCTGGGGTCCCTGGGTGGCTCAGAGGGTTAGGCCTCTGCCTTTGGCTCAGGTCATGATCTCAAGATCCTGGGATCGAGCCCCGCATTGGGTCTTTGCTGAGGAGGTAGCCTGCTTTCTCTCTGCCTACTCTCTGCCTACTTGTGATCTCTCTTTGTCAAATAAATAAATAAAATCTTAAAAAAAAAATGCAAACCCTGAGGGAAGGAGAGAACTCAATTTCCAGAGTAACAATATTATTAGATTCAAATGCTCATTTTTCAACAAAAAGTCATAAGGCATATGAAGAAACAGAAATGTATGGTGCATTCAAAGGAAAAAAATCAAGAGAAACTGCCCTTGATAAAGGCCTAATGGCAGATATACTAGGTGAAGACTTTAAAACAATTGTCATAAAGACACTCAAAGAACTAAAGGAAGATGTAGAAAGAGTCCAGAAAATGAAGAATGTACAAAATGGAAATATCAATAAAGAGATGGAAAACTTAAAAAAGAAACCAGAAAGACATTCTGGAGCTGAAAATACAATAGCTGAAATTAAAAATTCACTAGAAGGATTCAAAGACAAATGTAAGCAGGCAGAGAAAGAATCAGCAAACTTGAAAATAGGACAATGGAAATTATTAAGTTTGAGAAAGAGAAAGAAAAAAGATTCAAGAAAAGTGAACAGAGAAGATCCATGAGACACCATTAAGAGGATCAGTGTACACATCGTGGACATCCAGAAGGAGAGAGAAGGAAAAAATAAGAAAATTTGAAGAAATAATACTGAAAACTTTCCAAATTTGATGAAAGATATGAGTATAAACATCCAAGAAGCTCAATGAACTTCAACTAAGATGAACTTAAAGAGACTTACACCAAGTCACATTAAAATAAAATATCCAAAGGCCAAAGACAGAGATCTTGAAAACAGCAAGAGAATCAAATCATTGCATGCAAGGGACCCTCAAGAAGATTATCAGCAGACTTCTTGAGACTTTGGAAACCAGAGGACAGTGGGCTAATATATTCAAAGTGCCAAAAACAAAACAACTATCAACCTAGAATCCTACATCAGGCAAAACTGTCCTTAAAACTGAGGAAGAAATTAAGACATTCCCGCATAAACAAAAGCTAAGGAAGTTCATTACCAGTAGACCTGCCTTGCAAGAAATGCCCAAATAATTTCTTCAAAGTGAGAGGAAAGGACACCAGAGAATAACCCAAAACCAGAAAAAGAATTAAAGTTCTTAGGGATGCCTGGATATCTCACTCGGTTCACCTTCAGTTTAGATCATGATCTCAGGGTCCTGGGATGGAGCCCAAAGGGAAATTTTCTTCTCCCTCTCCCTCTCCCCCTGCCCCAGCCCATGCTCCCTCTCTTTCTCTCTCTCTCAAATAAATAAATAAAATATTTTCAGAATTTAAAAAAAATTTAAAAAGAATTAATGATATCAGTAAAGGTAAATGCATGGGCAATTATAAAAGCTTGTATTGTTGCAACCATAATTTGTAGCTGCACTTTTTTTTTTCTATATTATTTAAGAGATTAGCACATTTGAAGAAAAAATTATTAGTCTAAAAGCTAGTGTTATTGTAGCTTTACTTGGTAATTCTGAATCTTGTTTTCCGCATAATATGAGTAATGCACTTAAAGGAATTACTAGTTCATGGTTTGGGGCACACACTATATAAAGATATAATTTGTGACATTAACAACACAGGAGTGGGAGTGGAAATACAGAGAAGCAGAGTTTTTACATATTAAGAAGTTAAGGTGCTATAAATTCAAATTAGATGTTATGAATTTAGGATGTTAAATATAATTCCCATGGTAACCATAAGGAAAATAGCTATAGAATATATACAAAAGAAAATGAGAATGGAATTTAAACATCTCATTATAAAAAATCAACTAAACACAAAGTAGATAGCAATGTAAGAAATGAAGGACAAAAAAAGGTATAAGGCATACAGAAAACAAAGAGCAAAATGAAAACACTAAATCCCCTCCTTATTAGTAATTACTTTAAATGTAAATGGATTAAACTTTCCAATCAAAAGAGATAAGCAAAATGAATAAAAACACATGCTCCAACTGTATGTTGTCAAGAGACCCACTTTAGATTATAAAGACACAAATAGATTGAAAGTAAAAGGATGAAAAAAAGATATTCCGTGCAAATAGTAACAAAAAGAGATTGGGGTAGTTATATCAATATCAGACAAAACAGACTTTATATCAAAACTTTTTTTATAAGAAACAAAGAAGGATGTTATATATTAATAAAAGTTTCAATGCAGCAAGAAGATATAACAATTATAAATATATACATATGTAATATGTATAGGCCATCAAAATATATGAAGAAAAACTGACAGAGTTGAAGGAAGAAAAAGACAGTTTTACAATAACAAATGGGGACTTTAATATCCCCATTCACAATAATAGATAGAACAAGATGGAGGAAGGGGCCAAGAGCTGACAGTGCAGGTGGCCTCTAGAAGCAGGAAAAGGTGAGGAAGAGGATTCTTTCCTAGAACCTCCAGAAGAAACACAGCCCTGTTGATGCCTTGATTTTAGCCCAGTGAGACCCATTTCGGACTTCTGACCTCAAAACTGTAATTTTTTAAACCACTAACTGTGTGGAAATTTGTGACATCAGCAATAGAAAACTGATACAGGAAGGACATTTTCTTCCTGCTGAATTAATTTTCTTTTTTTTTTATTTTATTTCATTTAAATTCAATGAATTAACATACAGTGTATTATTAGTTTCAGAGATAGAGTTCAGTGATTCATTAGTTGTATATAGCACCCAGTGTCCATTACATCATGTGCCCTCCTTAATGTCCATCATCCAGTTACCCCATTCCCCCACCAACCTCCCCTCCAGCAATGCTCAGTTTGTTTCCTAGAGTTAAGAGTCTCTTATGGTTTGTCTCTCTCTTTCTGCTTTAATATTCAATGGAAAATATAGTACGGTTTTACAAAGGGGCTGGAGAAAATGTATGACTTCTCTCTGAATTCTTGCTATCAAATATATATAAAACATTTTTAAGAGTCACATAGAACAATGATTTAAGTGTCACTTTGTCTTATGTACAAGAATGGCTGTTGGAATAGAAGAGCTTTGGACTTAAACAGCATCTGACTCTGACTTCAGCACTCAGTCTCTCTGTGATCTTGGGTGGGTTACTTGTCCTCTTATTTATACAATGGTCTAATAATGCTTCCTCTACAAGACCAGTGAATTTATTCCTGTTCTATTCGTGCCATTTGAGTTACATGACACATTTAACATCTACTAATAAGGTCTATTTATTGAGTGCCTGCTGTTTGTTGTCGGCAATGAAGAGAATACACAGCCGTAAGGGAAATTCAAACCACACCTGCCCTAACGACTTTAAAACTATAGTGGAAATATAAGAAGCGTGTCCTACAATGGAAGTTAGAATGTGATAAACACCACACAGTACAAGGGGAGACAAGAGGGGAGAGAGTTCTCAGCATAGCTGACTTTGAGGGTGGGTCAGAATTTCTCATTTCTTTTGTTCCAAAGGGAAATTAAATCCAGATCAAGGCTCCATCTGCCCAGACTAACAGGAAATTTTACCCCAAAACTTATTCCTTTCCCAGCTTTTCCTATCTCAGTAAATGACATCCTACTCATACAATTGGTTAAAGCTAAACTCAAGCTATATTCCTTGATGCCTGTCTCTCCCTCCCCCATCCATGTCATGTCTGTGATTAATAGGAAGTTTGATCCTCCAAAGTCAACCCAATCTGGCTGTATCCCCACCTGACCCATCACCTTCACCTGCCTCAAGCACTTCACGGACTAGCCTCCCTGGTTTCCCTCTTCTTCCACCCGTTCCCCCAAAATCGCCACAGAGCATCCAGAATGATCTTTTAAAAGAGCATCTCAGGACATGCCATGTTCCTACTTAAACTTGAAGGCTTGCTCAGCAGAAGCCCCTCAAATGGTTCTGGGTGGCTTGTTTATTGTAAATATCCATAGTGTTCAAGCAGCTTCTCATTTCTCCTCTGGGAAAATCCTGGAGGCTGAAGATTGAAACTCACAAAGAATGAGGAAAAGTTTTGAACCATATGAATTATCCTGCCACATAATGCAGTAAAAACTACTGAATGCAGAAGTATGTAAAGTAATTGATTAGAATGCTTTCTAATACATAGAAAAACCCGAGACAAAGTAAAATAAACTATTATCAATGGTTGTTGTAGGAGGGAAAGGTTACCATGGATAATGCTGACTCTTTTTTTCAATTTTGCTGTATTTTCTACATTACATGTAATGAGAGTATGTTGCTTTCCTATTGTTTTTGAAAGTTTTTTAAACTGTATTTTTTATAAAATGTTTTTTAAACCCAGAACTCCTCATCGGGTAACTTATCATCTGAAAATTAATCATGAATGTGCATGTAGCTCTCGTTATAGAATCTTCACTAAATAATTTTTCATAATATTGAAAAAGTTAAAAACAACTTGAACATCTAAAAATAAGAGATTATTTATAATGACAAAATACAGACAAGTCTCAAAATTTATGCTGTAGAACATATTATGGAAAAAACGTTCACTATGTAGATACATTAAAAAGAAAGATTACAAAACATAACATGAGCCCATTTTTGTAAATAGATACACAGACTTAGGGGGAAAAATCACTTCAGTGTATAAAGGCAAAGGTAAGCCTTCATTACTGCTCGGTTTTAGGTGTTACAGATGATCCTTATGTTTCTTCTTTGTGCTTACAACCTTTTATTCTTTTTTCCTTTTGTCTTTTTTTTTTTTTTAAGAACATTCTTGGGGGTGCCTGGGTGGCTCAGTCTGTTAAGCATCTAACTCTTGATTTCAGCTCAGGTCATGATCTCAGCATCATGAGATCCAGCCCCACTTGGGGCTCCATGCTCAGCACAGACCCTGCTGGACATTCTTTCCCTCTGCCCCTTCCCCCTGCTTTCTCTCTTTCTGTCTCTCAAATAAATAAATAAATAAAATCTTTAAAAAAAAAAAAAAAGAACATTCTGTATTTCTTTTCCAGGAAGGAAAAAGAGAGCAATAGAAGTTATACATGTATTTTTTAAAAGATCCTCAGAATTGTCCACTGCAGTGTGGGAGAACTGATGTTCTGGTTGGGGGTCCTCCAGGAGCCCCAGCTGCAGCAGGAACAGTGGGAGGCAGGAGAGGGAACTACAGAGGATGGGCCCAGGACCGGAGGGGGCTGATGGCTTCCTGGTACCTAGTGACAGGTAGCTCTTGATGGTTAGTTAGAACTCTTAGAACTTCTTCCAGTTCATCTGTTTGGATGACTTTGGGGCATTCGTTAAGTCTCACAAGTGTTTATTAAGCAGCTACTCTGTACCATATGCTGCCTCTGGGCTTTGGGCCGGGGAGTAGTGGCCCCAGCCACAGAACTGAATGAGCCAGTAGAGTTGACTGCCCTCCCAAGGCAAGCAGTGACAAAGGCTCGTACCAAAGCAGAAGGCCAGATGGCAATTTTCAAGACGGGGCAAGAATTGATTTAGGATCGGGACACCTGGGCGGCTCAGTCAGTTAAGCATCTGCCTTCAGCTCAGGTCATGATCTCAGGGTCCTGAGATCGAGCCCTGCATTGGGCTCCCTGCTGAATATGGAGCCTGCTTCTCCCTCTGCCTGCCGCTCCCCCTGCTTGTGTTCTCTCTCTCCTCTCTCTCTCCCTCTCTCTGACAAATAAATAAGTAAAATCTTAAAAAAAAAAAAAAAGAATTGATTTAGGATCTCAGTATTTCCATCAACATCGTGGCGACATGAAACACATAACTTTGGCCCTGTCTGCGAGCAGTTGAGAGCATAAGCATTGCACACAGAGACCTGGGCTCGCTCCTACCCTCCATCTCTCTGAGACTCAGACACATTGCTTCACCTCTGTGTGTTCTCAGTTTCAGCCTCCATAAAATGGAGCAACAATACCTACTTCAGAGTTATCTCAGTGCTGCCGTTAAATGAGGCAACTTATGGGATGTGCTCGCCCCTTCATTATTCATCATTACAAGATGGCGGTGATGCCCAGAGACCCAGCTCTCACCACGGGTCAGTGACTGTGCAGAGGCTGGTCAGCTCTGGTTTCGAGCCCTGTAACCTCATCCAGACAGCAGGCAAGAAGGTCCATTTGGCCTCGGTCTTGGAGATCCCCTTGCATGTGGTCTTTCCTGGAGGGAGGGCAGAGAGTGCCAGACCTCCAGTCTCAACAAGGCAGCAGGGTCACCAGACTAGTGGGGGGACAGGGCAGGAAACGCCACCCTTTCCCTGGCTTGGCTGAAGGCACTGCTGACCTGTTTATTTGCTGATGTCAGTCTGGAGTTCTCATTTTTCCCGTGAGTTCCTGAGCCCTGGAGATAAGGGCCTGAGGTTGTCACCAGCACTTCCTGCCTCTGTGTGGATTCACTGTGGGGACTTGCCTGGCTCAGAAGTGCTCCTGTGGCTGCCCCCCACCTTGACAGCCCCTCAGGACACCCACCCTTCCGTGCCTCTTTGTGCCCTAGGCCACTCACCTGATCACAACCTTAACTGTGTAATAATATGTGTGTGTGTGTGTGTGTGTGTGTGTGTGTGTGTGTGTGTGTATTTCACATATCATTACCCAGGATCCTCGGCCAAATCATGTGCTGTCAATACCATGTTTTCTACCTTGTTTTCCATTCTTGGTGACTTTCTTGAGCTGCATTTGGCAAGAGTTTCGATGTGTGGTGTCACAGGAGGAACACAAGCTGCATTTGAACCCAAGCCTGGCTGTGTGACCCAAGCTGAGAAGGGAGTCATTTAACCCCCTCACCTCAGGACTCCCCTGCCAAGGAGTGGAATGCTACCTGCCACAGGAGCTCCAAGAGGATTAAATGAGACATAGGGACACCCGAGTGTGGTGCCTAGCGTACAGAGGGTGTGCAATAAATGGTCTTTACTTCAGTTAGCTTTATATTCTAGAAGTTTCTACCTAATATTTTTACCTTGGGCTGTCACTCATCAGCCTGTCAAGAAAGGCTCTATTTTCCTCATGAGAGCTAGAGCAGTACTACAAGAGAAATGGAGGAAGCTGGGCTGAGGGAGTGCCTTCCCCTCTTCCTGTCTCCTCCCTGTGGAGGGGGTGGGACGCCTCATACATGCCACACTGGGGAACTGCTGGCTTTGGGGGCACAGAGGGACATAGTCTGCTGAAGCATTCACGCCATCCCTGTTCTTCGCACTCACTGAGCTGAATAATCCCCTCTAGTTATGTGGACATCAACGCAGAGAAAGCAACTTCAGGGACCCCAACAGAACAATTAAAAAGATCTTAAGCAGCTGCTTGCCAACTGAAGAAATGTCTAGGAAACATTTGATTAGCGTTTGCTAAAGTGTGTTCCAAAGAACATTAGGCAGAGAGATGTAAATGAGAGCTCTGGAGGGAGGAAGGGGGTGCCTGTGAAACACTGAGGACATTCTGGGGGAGGACAGGTGAACTAGGCTTCTTTGCCACGTGACTTCTCAGAACTTTACCTTCTCTGGTGCCTTGTAAACCTCTGGATAGGAAAAACCTATAGTGCTTCCCAAAACCAGGTAAGTGTAGAGCTCCCCTCCCCCCTCTTTTTTTAAGAACTCCTATTAACACTATAGAATTAGGATTGGTCTGTGAGATATTTCTAGAAACACTGCTGGTTTTTTACAGCCTCATTAAGCATATTTTACATATCATATAATTCACTCACTTCAAGTGTACAATTCAATGATTTTCAGGAAATTTGCCAAGTTGTATAATCATCACCATAAATCAGTTTTACCCCAACACCGTCCTGGTACTCCTTGTTAATCCCTGCTCCGCAGCTCCTCCCCCGCAGCCCAGGCAACCGCTAATTTTCCACCTGGGTCTCTAGTTTTGAGAATCATTGCCTTTTTTGTTGTGGTGGTGGTAAAATGCACATAACAAAATTTGCCATTTTAAAATGTATAATCTGGTGGCAGTAAGTACATTCACAATGTTGTGTAACATCCATCTCTAGAACTTTTCACCCTTCAAACGGAAACTCTGTACCCATCAAACACTAACTCCCCCTTTCCCGTCCTCCAGTCCCTGGCGACCACCAGTCTACATTCTGTCTCTATGAGTCTTACCGCTCCAGGTCCCTCATACAAGTGAATTGTACAGTGTTTGTCCTTTTGTGTCTGGCTTATTCCCTCAGCATAACGTCTTGAAGGTTCATCCATGTTGTAGCGTGTGTCAGAATTTCCCTTCTTTTAAAGGCTGAATAGTATTCTATTGTGTGTATAGACCACATTTTGCTTATCCTTCCATCCACTGATGAACTTGGGATGCTTTCACTCCTCAGCCATTGTGAATAATGGCTGCTATAAATGTTGGCATACGTAGATGTGTTCGAGCTCCTGCTTTCAAGTCTTTTGAGTATATACCTCAAAGTAGTATTGCAGTAGTATTGCTAGATCATATGGTTATTCAATTTTTCACTTTTTGAGGACCCACTATACTGTTTTCCACATCAGCTGCTCCATTTTACATTTCCACCAGCAACACACAGGGTTCCAGTTTCTCCACATTCTCCTCAAAGCTTGCTATTTTCTGTCTGGGTTTTTGGTTTTTCTTTTTCTCCTTTTTTTCTTTTCTTTTTTTTTTTTTTTTTGTCATTGTTGGCTTTGTTTTTTATAATAGCCATCCTAATGGGTGTGAAGTGATGTCTCATTGTGGTTTTGGTTTGCATTTCCCTAAAGATTAGTGATGCTGAGCATCTTTTCATGTGCTTGTTGGACATCTATATGTCTTCTTTGCAGGGTTGTCTATTCGAGTCCTTTGCCCATTTTCAAATTGGGTTGTTTGGGTTTGCTGTACACAGACAAGGGGCATACCTACTAGCAAACACTTCCTATTTTAAGTGACAGAAAATCAGTTTAAAATCATTTTGATAGGAAGGGGAATTCACCAGAAGAAATCCTTCCTGAGGAAAGACTTTAAATATGTTTCATGTCTTAAAAAAATACTGATCTGAAGTGAACATGACAAAATGTTAACACATGTGTGCACCTAAGTGCTGAGTAAATGGACATCTCTTTTTCAAAAAGTACTTATTCATTCAAATGAACTTTCCCTCCTTTACTGGGAGAACTGCCTGATGAGTCTCCATGTGGCTTCCTTAATATTTTTATGACACCACTCATGAAATTTTTAAATTAAGAAGTTAGGAAAGAATGGTTTTTAAAAGACTTTTCCTTTCCAGGCCAACGAATAGAAGTGGTAGAAAGAGGAGGAGGAAGAGAAGGAGGAGGAAAGGAAAGAGGAGGAGGAAGGGGAAGAGAAGGAGGAGGGAAAAGAAAAGAAAGAACAAATGAAAGAATGAAAGAGAAGAGAAAAGAAAAAGGGGGGAATTCACTGCATGAAACCAAAATGTTATCAATTATAATGGTTTTAGCTAGATCCAGGAGCTATATATCTCAATTTCTTCCCTCCTTCACTCTCTCTCTCTCTCTCTCTCTCTCCATTGCCTCTATCAATTTCTTGGCTCTGTTTTTCAACTTCCTTTCACCATTGGCCTCTTTCCCTCCTATTGTATATAACTTCCTTGGGGAGGATAATGAGCAACCCTAGGATATATTGCCTTAGTGTACAATCCCAGTAATGAAAATATTAAATCTCAGTGAATACAATGAAAGGGCCTCTTTGGATCGTGTGTCCATCTCTGAACCAATCACTGTGGCCAGGGATTCTGGATTGGCTAGCCTGGGGCATATGCCCAGACCTGAGGGTTGGGGTTTGGGGGTTTCGGGGCAGTAGTAGATGGAAGATTTCTGGGAGGAAGGACCCATGGAATGAATCTACATAGTTACACTGGAGCACACCTGCCAGATATTGTGCAAGTATATTGGCCTCATTTCTTTTTAGCAATCTCTGTCTCCCAATTTTTCTCATTTAGTAGGATTTTTGTAGATATGACCAGGAACATTATGGCTTTATAAAACTGGGAAGTATCCTTTGATCCAAGAAAGTTCGAAGTAGAAGAAACATGAAAGGCTCTTTACAGGTAGGAGAAATGTACCCATAAATAATATATCTGAATGAGCACAGCACACTAGAGTGAGAAACTAAGGTGGAAAAGCTGAGTGTTGGTGACTAATCTTTCAGAAAGCAAGAAGATTGAGAGCAACAACAAATGTGGCTATGAGAAAAACCTCAGGATACTTGTGGTTGCAAGTAATGGAAAACTACTTTTGTCTTACTGGGTTAGTCCTAGGAAGGCAATGTTCAATTCATGAAACTGAGAATCCAGGGATAAACTGGATTCAGGCAGAGCTTGATGTAGGACTCAAACAATGTCTGCAAGAACCATCTCTCCACATCCACATCCACTAGTTGGACATCTTCTTGGGTTTTCAGTGAACCTCCAATACAGCTCCAGGCACTCCCTTATGGCACAAAAGCTCCAAGCCTCCCATCCTCACGCCATCAGGCCTGGGAATAGAACATATAGATACCTGGATTCTCAGAAGTGGACTTGAGTTTCTCTATGAAAAGACAAGCGGAGATCATGGACCCATTCCTGGATGAGTCACTGTCATGAAAGGGACCTCCTAGGCCCCTCCCTGATGCATCCTAGTCACTAGGAGATAGGAATATACCAACTGACTCTTGGACCTGAAGGTGGGGTGTGTTCCACCTAAACCACACGGCTGAAAATGAAGGAAGGAATGGTTTTAAAATACCAAAACAAGACAAAATAACAAAAATTTGATATTCTTGTCAGGAGGGAGGGGAAATGTTCTGGCAACAGACCGGTGTTCACTATAGGGACAATTAATTCAATTATTCAAGATGACAGTAGAACATACCATTCATGGTAGCAGTGGAAGATAAAAATGAATGACCAGGTCAGTGTTGAGTGACAAAATGCCACCTGGGGCTAACTGCGAGGTCAGACAAAGTTTCTAGTGCTTAAAAATTCTGTCTTGTGCTCACAGACACCTGCTAACTGGTTTGTGCCCCTTGAGGCTGGCTTAACGCAGTCAACTTTTCACGAGCAACTACTGTTGTCATGACTGTAGGGCCAGGTGCTGTCATCCTGCCCTCAGGAGCTCCAGATAAACCCTCATGCAGCCACAGACTCTCCAGGACAGTAGCCTCAAAGCTATACTCTTCAGACCACTGGTCTGGGTTCTGAAACAGATTCTTAGACATCCTAAAGGGTCTCATTGACATGAGCTAAGTGGAAGATGAGAAAACTCATGCATAATCCCAGAGAATGTGACTGCTGGGTCGAGGAGAGTCTTCTCAAAGGGGACGGGATTCCATCAGTTCCCCAAGGAATGGGGTGTTCTGGGCAGAGGAGAGAGGGAAGGAAAGCATTCAAGAGGAACTTCTAAGAGTGGGTCAGTGCAGGGCAAGTGTTGAGAGAGACATGGGAGACAAGGCCACAGAGGGGACTAGGGCAGCATGACCAGAGGGCAAAGGCCTGATGGAAGTGGGTGACAGGAACCTAATGGGGTTTTGGACATAGAAAGGACACATGGTTGGTGGCACATGATTTGGGGGAACAGAAAGAGATTCAAAAGTACGTTGACCATTTGGTAGCAAAGGAGAGAGAGTTCTGAGGCCTGAATGAGGGCAGACGGTGAAGAATAGAGAAGAGAGGATTCTGAAGGGTAATCAAGGAGCTTAGAATTTAGCAGCTGAAAGACAGGGCAGTCTAAGAATAAAACTAGCAAGCATATACTCACAAACGACTCCAACTGAACATTTTTTTCTACTGGTTTCTCTTCAGGGATGTTCCAAATGATTGCAGATCCTGTTCATTTGAGACCAGAGCCAATATGGTCCACTCGGTCCAAGTTGCTCAAGGCCACACACACAATCTCTAAGAGCCCTTCCTGCTTCAAGAACCTGGTTTTCATCTCCACAGCAGGGTTACCCATGATGCACAGGAAAAGAGAAAAACTTTTTCTCTTAAGTCCTTAATTGGCTTTTAGGGGGTCAAGGGAAGAGATTTCTAAGCTGTGAGGTCCTGATGAAGAAGCTTCCACTAGGTCTGCTCCCTCCCTGGGCAGCTGCAGTTGGTTCCTGGCGTGCCAAGATGGCCCCACTCTACCCTGGGCACCTTGCTAATTGGCGGATTGAGGTCCTTCAGAAGTAGCTGCAGAGATCCCCTTTCCAAAAATTGGTCCTCTCGTTCTTCGCTGACTTCACATCTTGACTTAAGAAGAATTGGGCATTAGATGCCAAAAACATGTTCCTAACGCATTCTTCCTAAAAAATATGATTTATTCAATTATTTTAAAAATCCAGTCCACCTCATCATCTATTATTATATTTTTGTCATCATATATATTTAAACACATTCCTTTAGTGGATATAAAGTGCTTTTATTTTATTCCCTTAATAAATATTCATTTCAAGGTGACAGCCAGAAGGGCTTCAGGCAGGAAAAAAAAATAGTTTATCCTTTGAGCAAATTTATTATTGGTGCATTTTCTTATATAACTATCATAAAGGCCAGTCTCTTACCACACATTAATTTTATGACTTTATTTGTACTTCACATGAACACCAAATTCCAATTCACTTTTCTATCTGCTCATGGACTGGATCGTTTTATTCTCCTTTGCAGAAGAGAAATGTTATATTATATTAGGCATGAATTTATAGCAGGCTTAAAATTTAGCTTGCCGGAAGATCTCTTCCAGGAAGCAATGTTTGTTAAAAAAACAAACAAAAACACACACACACACACACACACACACACACACACACACGAGAAAGAAACAAAACAAAACAAAACAAAACAAAAAAACGTAATTCAGCTTTATGGCAGGACAAGAATATTAATATTCTCAATTGTTGAATTTCTAGCAGAAGCCTTGCTTTGATTTGTTAGGATTGTGATTACCGGCTGTATTCAGACTAACTGTGATACCACGTACCCCCTAAAATTCACTCCATCAAGTCTCGAAAGCTCATGTCCATTTCCCATGCTTGCTTTGCTACATCTTTTGAGTAAAGATGCCAACAGTGATGCATGTAGTAGAGGGGAATCATCAGTGGCTCCGGGGTCCCAAGGAGACCTCAGGGTGACGAGTATACACTAGCTGTATACAGAGGCTTTGTATGCACCATTGATGACTGTAGAAACATCTCTCTGAGCACAGGCATGATCTCAAATTAAATTTCATTTCTTCTTCCTCCTATAATCTTGCTGAACAGATTCATCTTCCATTTGTTCTCCAGCTTCTATGGCATCCATCACATGGGCTGCAATAATTTGTAGTAAGAAGAATGAATCCTATTTATTATTAAAAATAGGCTGCTAGGGGCACCTGGGTGGCTCAGTGGGTTAAAGCCTCTGCCTCTGGCTCAGGGTCCTGGGATCGAGCCCCACATCGGGCTCTCTGCTCAGTAGGGAGCCTGCTTCCTCCTCTCCTTTGCCTGCCTCTCTGCCTACTTGGGATCTCTGTCTGTCAAATAAATAAATAAAATCTTTAAAATAAAAATAGGCTGCTAGATGAATGATGACAGATAAAACATACCACTGCATTCGAGCCAGTCTTTTAAATCTTGGGTTGGATGACTGGCATGGTATGAGAGAGGGCCAAAGGACACACTGAAAACCTTAAAATCTCTAAAACTACCTTTGCAGGACAGACTTTGCTCTTGAGGGGTGTCAGCTGAACCTCCTCCCAGTAAAGGTAGACCTCCAATTCTGTTTCTCCTCTTTGGGCTGCTGACATCATCTGATTCTTGAAGAAAACAGGGGGGCAGCCTGCAAAGTCCTCCCCACCCCCCCACACACACCCAGCATACCTATTCTCTCCTTATTCCCTCCTTATTCTCTCCAAAAACTCAAACATCCAATTTCTGCTGAGTTTTCAGAGTGTGAGGGCAAAGCCAAAATGTGGATGAACAGCATGAGCTAGTCAGCGTCCGGGAGCTTAAGATGATTTGGGTCAGGAAGTAAAATGAAGATAGAATATAAGAAGGGATGGGAAGAGTTAGAACTGAGCTGAGCCCTTCTGCAGGGGGACCTCAGGGACAGCTCCTATTTGAGAGAGTTGCTATTCCTCAAATAAAAGATGAGGCTGAAAGAGCAAATGGAGAGGGGCCCCCGTCAGTGGCCAAAGTCAAGACAGACTGGGGAACATATGGACTTCAGGCAAAGATTCTGTCTGGTGAGAGACCAGTCTCCAGTTGGGGTCTGACAGGGGATATAACAACAAACTAGGACAGATCCGGGAAACAGGGCAGGCTGATGATGGGAAAGCAGCTGAAATCCTGGGTATCCCAGATTCACCAGACTAGAGCCATGTCTAGATCATGGTCACAAGCATGTCTGGGTCAGCATGCTTGGTCATATCCATTATGGAGACTGCCACATCCTTCATCCAGAGTCTTCACTCTGGACCCAAGAGATGGCTCTATAGTTTTTTCCAGAAGTCCAGGACTAACCTCTTCTGGGTACAGATAGTCTCTCTGAAATCCTGTGGCTCCTCAGCCCTTTCTCATTTCTTTTCTTTCTTTTTTTTTTTTTTTTTTTTGTCTAAATTTTTTATTTGAAACAAATAGTTGCACCAAGCAAGAGCTTCATTTCCCCACTCCAAATTAAGACAAAACGTAGTAGGGGCAAACGTCATTTGGCAGGACAGTTCCAGTACGTGAACATCCTTCTACTCACTGTGGTTGGGGCAACTTTATTCACCAGCAGTCATTCTTACACAAAATATTAACCCCAAAGTACTAATGTCACAAAAAGGAAGTGGTCTTAATTTCATATGTGGGGCAGTATGTTCTATAAATGCCAAAAGGTAGGAGAAGCACAAACACAACCCACTCTTTAAAAAAAAACTAAATAGTTCGGGGCGCCTGGGTGGCTCAGTGGGTTAAGCCTCTGCCTTCGGCTCAGGTCATGATCTCAGGGTCCTGGGATCGAGCCTCGCATCGGGCTCTCTGCTCTGCGGAGAGCCTGCTTCCCCCTCTCTCTCTGCCTGCCTCTCTGCCTACTTCTGATCTCTGTCAAATAAATAAATAAAAATCTAAAAAAAAACTAAATAGTTCAAAGAATTTTCCCCCTCCCCCCTTACTCCCGTAATAAAAAATAGTGCTGGGGTCTGACACCCAGATTTGGTTTTTATCCTGCCCATGTACAAAGTGTTTCCCCATCTGACTTGCATCATTAGGGTTATGGGTAAAAGTTCATTGACTTTGAAGAGAGGTGTGTCTACTCCTTTCTCCTCTTCTTGCCTTCATGCTCATGTTCCTTGGGGCGGCTGCTATCTGATGGTCTTTTAGAGCGCCCGTGCTGTTTGGCTTCTTCCAAAAACTTGTCCAAACCAAAAGGATCTTCCTCAGACTGAACTGGTCCTTCTCGGCCTCTTTGTCTGCGGTCTGAACCAGAAAACTCCTTATCGGGAACAAATCTGTTGGTCTTTATTCTGGCTTCTAGGTCATCACCATACATGTCCTTGTCCAGATTTTTACTGAGCCTATAAATATTCTGGGCCATATCTTTGCCACCTCTCCAGGCTTGATCATAAACATTGTAAATTTCATCTTCTACACCTGCAAAACCACTGTCCATACCCTTAGATTGGTTGAAAAGCCTTTGGTCATACTGAACTTCATTGGACGTTCGAGGATTGGGCACACCAAGAGCAATGACTTCACTGATATCTCAATTTTCATTTCTCTGTAGTTTTGACCTCTTATCAGGAGCTGCCCTGGAAAGATTCCTGTCGTGCTGTCTCTCTTTTCGCCTGTCATGCTGGATTTCATCCCTCTCACGTGCCTCCCCATCCTCTTTTTCCACGTGGGTTTTGATCCCAGCTCTTCTCTCCCTGGCTTTCTGGGCCATTTCTCTAAGTTTCTCTTCATGTTTCTCCTTTTCTTTTTGAGCCATCTTTCTCTCTACTTGAGCATGCATTTCTACAGCTTCACGAGTCTTCCAATCAGCAATATAGAGGGCTTCGGCCAGCTTGGCAAAGTTCTCATTGATGTGAACTGTCTGAAGGCCTCTTCCATCAGCAGCTAGACGTTTGTCTAATGGAATTGTATACCCCTTTGCATTTTTCCAGTTTGAAATACAAGGAGGAATCTTCCACTCTTGTTGCTCCTTCACAGTCATCTTTCTGCTAGGAGAATGCATGACAGGTGCAGGAGGAGAAGGTGGTCCTCGGGGAATCTTCTTATTGATTTTGAACCTTGGAGGCTCCATTGGGTCTTTCTGCATTTCCACCATCCGAATAACTCTCTGTTTAGCTCCAGAATTGAAAGCCACTCCTTGTTGAGATGGTGTGTATCGAATATACTGAGCTGGAGCCAGTTTATCAGCAGCTCGAACTGGCATGGTGGCGGCAACCTTCTGTGATACAGATTTTTCTAAGGCTACCCTTGTCTTTTCTGTTATCTCTTTAATGGCTTCTTCATCAGGTCTTTGCAGGTCTGGGTCATCTGCATTCATGACTTCCTTGGGAACCAGGTCAGTATACTTGCTATAAATGACCTTGTCTTTTGACTGTCCTTGCCGAGCAATTGCATCATATTTAATTTTTCCTTCAGCATCCACTTGAATGGCCAGTGCATTTGACATTTTTTTCTTTCGCCCCATATCCAGCGGATACTGGGCCACATGGATCTCTGGAAAAGCACCTCCATCTCCAAAATCCTCTAATAACCGAGGTATCCAGCCCTTCCGGTGCCCGTATGGGGGAGGTTCTCTTCGGGAGGAGACTAGTGAGGTCTGTCGTGATCTCTGGGATCTTGCCTTTTTCTTCAGCCTCAAGCTGGTCCTGAGATAGCTGAGTAGGTGCAGGTAAAAAGCTGGTGAGTGCCATCTTCTTCTGCTTCTTCCAGCGCGAGCGACCCCCTTTCTCATTTCTAATCTGGAGTCTGAGGAGTAACTACCTTCTCTAGCAGTCTAAATGGCCATGCCTTTCAAGATGGCGCCCAAATACTGGTCATTAGTAGACAATGAGCTTCTGCTTATTTTAGATTTAAGAACTGTGTATTAGACACCACAAACATATTCCTAAGCCACACATGATCACAGGAAACCTTTAATTTGAGAGCACCCTGGAACTTTACTCATGCTGGTAAACACTTGGGTATTTATGGACTATAGATTTGAAGTGGTATTTTTATACCTTTTGGGGGAAAGTTGAACATAAATAATAACTTCGTTTTTTAAGCTTAAAATAATTTGGTTAATACTCTCAAATCCCTGATCTCATTTGATCTTAACAACTACAAGCGAGATGGGCCAAAATGTGATTATTCTCATTTAACAGACAAGAACAATGCCTTCATCAATGAAGTGACTTTTTTCAAGTGAATTTGATTTCTAAGTTGATACTCTGAGTTTTATTAAGGAAATTCTTGCTTCTCAACTTCCTGCCTTCTCTAGCAGTTTAAATGACCATGCTGAGATGCTCCTAAAATCTTTGGCAGTGAGCAGTTTTGATCTAGGGATAGCAATTGCACCAAAATTCATTTGTAGTATGTGAGCATATATAGGAATCCCTTTAAAAAGAATGGGCTTCAACTTTGATTTTCAGGAATCAATTGAATTTAATGAGATTCCCAACATTTTATTTTACAATTAGTCCTCCTCCCCAGTTGAGGTGGGAATTACAGCTGCCCACTTGGTCTCGCTGCATCCTTACATGCTCAGGAAGATGTCAGGGCGTGGGTCACTCTGTCTTCTTCAGATGCGCAGCAAAGAGAGAATTATTATCTCCGTCATCCATAAAAATGACACATACAGTGAAACTCCCTGCCAGGAATTCTGACATTTAAATTTTTTAATGGACACCTAAAGAATAAAGAGCGAGAGATGATGGAGCAGCTACTCATTGCAGCACTCATATTCCTTCTCTTTATCACTTGCCCAAAGCCATTTTCCATCTAGAATTCTTGAGGCTTAAATGGTCATGTAAGGATTCTCATGAAACCATAGGCTTAGTGATGCATTGTGATTTCCATCTTCAGAGAGCATTTAAGCAAGAGAAATCTCTGCTGCCGCATTCACACTCCAAGGAACTCTTCTGCACTCCTGTAGAAGATGCAGTAGAGAGAGCATTTCGGTGCGCAGTAAGAATGAAATTTTTATCCTGTGTCTGCGCCTTCCTGCCTTAGCCTCAAGCAACTCATAGAACCATCTCTGCAGAATGTGTTGTACTGTCGCCAGCCTCACTCGTGTCTTCTTTACCCTGTTCTGGCATCAACCAGTTTCTCTTGCTCTCTGACTTCTGATTAGCATCAACCAAGATGGGGGTTGGGGGGAGTCACCATAGGTCAGAGACCAAAGAGAGGAGGAACAAAATATGTATTCCTGAACAACTTGCTGTGGTTGGCTGAGTTCTTTGACCCAAAGCTCTGGTTGGTCAACCCTCTCCCAGAGCTATGTGCTCTGAGTTCTGCTGACTGCTTCTCTTTGTCCCTTCAAATGGAGGGTAGCAGTTTCCAGATACTGATTTCCCCTTACGCTGCCCATGCATTTAAAAACAGTCCCTTTGTGGGGTGCCTGGATGGCTCAGTTGGTTAAGCATCGGCCTTCTGCTTGGGTCATGATCCCAGGGTCCTGGGATTGAGTCCTGCATCAGGCTCTCTGTTCAGTGGGGAGTCTGCTTCTTCCTCAGCCTGCCATTCCCCCTGCTTGTTCTTTCTCTTTCTGACAAATAAATAAATAAAATCTTTTTTAGAAAAATAAAAAATAGGGTGCCTGGGTGGCTCAGTGGGTTAAAGCCTCTGCCTTCAGCTCAGGTCACGGTCCAAGGGTCCTGGGATCGAGTTCCGCGTCGGGCTTTCTGCTCTTCGGGGAGCCTGCTTCCTCCTCTCTCTCTCTGCCTGCCTCTCTGCCTACTTTTGATCTCTCTCTCTCTCAAATAAATAAATAAAATCTTTTAAAAAAAAAAAGGAAAAGGAAAAGGAAAAAGAAATAAAATAAAAACAGTCCCTTTTTTAAACTTCCCTCAAATTACTCATTTTGAGTGTGCCATCTGATTCTTCCAAGAGCTACCTGATCCTTGATTTTCCTATCCATAGAATGGAGGTGGTAACAGTTCCCCGATGGCCTCAAGAGGTAATGGAAGATCCATGAAGGCTGTAGATGGGAGAGTTGTATTAGCTGTATGAGCTCTAGCTTTGTAGCGTAAGGGCATTATCATCATCCAACTGAGAACACTTGTTCTGTCTAGAAGGTGTACTCTGCAGCCCTGTGACTTTTAGAAAGGGTACTATTCCCAGTATCTCCTATTTGCCTTTCAGTACTCACCAAAAGAAGATACAGCAAAGGGGGAAATCACTAAATAATCCTATTGACAAGTTATTCAATTTTGACATCTCATGAAAGTTTCTTTTTTTTTTCCTTACGTTATGTTAGTCACCATACAGTACATCATTAGTTTTTGATGTAGTGTTCCATGATTCATTGTTTGCATGTAACACCCACCCAGTGCTCGTTGCAATATGTACCCTCCTTAACACCTGTCACTGGGATAACCCACCCATGAAATTTTCTAATAGCTTTACAGTTCCCAATTATCTACTACTTGCTGTAATATATGAATCAAATATTAATTTACTTACCATTGCTTCTTTTCAAGTTGGCTCCATTCCTGAAGACCTCCTACTACTTACCCCCACCCCCACTGCGCTTCTCCAGGTAAACCTAGATTGCCCTCCTTTCCAGTTGGCCGTGCATGTCACTGATATTACAGGCGTGGGAAGTGGGCCCCTTAAAACCAAGACAAAGTGACAAATATACAGTATGGAAAAAAGTAAATTCCCATGGAAAATTAAAATGGACACTGTGGCACTTCCAAAGAACAAAGAGGTCACAAGC
This sequence comes from Enhydra lutris kenyoni, assembly GCF_002288905.1. Classification (NCBI taxonomy): domain Eukaryota; kingdom Metazoa; phylum Chordata; class Mammalia; order Carnivora; family Mustelidae; genus Enhydra; species Enhydra lutris. Next base: position 8,637,570 of record NW_019154092.1, on the reverse strand, counting down.
AAGCCCCTTCCGCTTAAGTGTGGACAACTCTCAGCCACCCTCAGGACCAAGGAGGTAACAAGTTCATGGTCATGAAGATTTCACGGGCAAAAAAAGGTAGCATTTTCTTATCTCGTGTTCCTATCAGGACAAGTTCCTTAGGAAAGACCAAGACTTTAATGCAGCGTCTGATGTAGCTGTGGCTTTGCAAAGTGCACTGCTTCTCCAGAGATTACACATAACCATATGAAGCCCTCTGCATCCTTCATTGCCAAGGAGCACTTCCTCATGCTGATAAAGATTGTCATTTCCACTGAAAGTCAAGGTGAGCTACATAAAGTTGAAGTCTTAAATTGCCAGGATGTCACCACCAAAGCTAAAGTCAGACTTCCCCTGTTTGCAGAAGGAGACTTCCTTGAACTGGCTCTTGATGTTGGAGCCCTAAAACTGCAGGACTTGTGAGAAGCCAGAACAGTCCCCTGCCACATCAGAGTGATTCATCCAGATCCTTCCACAGCCAGAGACCTCTGTATGGAACTGCAGATCTGAGACCTGAAAATGTCATCATAGAACATGGCCTTATAGCCAAAGACACAGTTTTCTCAGAAGACATATCCTCAGATTTTTCAGAAGACATGCTCAGACTCATCAGAAGATACATCTGCAATCTCCATTGAGTAGATGAGCCCAGCTGGTGGTTGAAGAATGCTTACTTCTGCATGAGAGGCTTCGGAAATGCACACAGCCTAACTTTGCAGGGCATTGAAGAGATAACAGAGACTGAATCCCTGACTGTTAGTAATCATGTGATCGTTCTCTGTCCACTGCTACACACTCCAAAGCCCAAAAGTTAGTCTTAACATGGAAAAAGTGACCGTTAGGGGTGCCTAGGTGGCTCAGTGGGTTAAGCCGCTGCCTTCGGCTCGGGTCGTGATCTCAGGGTCCTGGGATCGAGCCCCGCGTCGGGCTCTCTGCTCAGCAGGGAGCCGGCTTCCTCCTCTCTCTCTCTGCCTGCCTCTCTGCCTGCTTGTTATCTCTCTCTGTCAAATAAATAAATAAAATCTTTAAAAAAAAAAAAAAGAAGAAAGAAAAAGTGACCGTTAGCCACACCTTCTCTCCAAGGAACAGCATCAACATATTGAGCCTAGCCTTGGACACCCACCTCGTGAATAGATGCTCTTTTTGGCCTTGCTAGAGCGTTGCCTCCATCAGATTTTTCCAGAGCTGCTAAAGATCTTGGTCAAAACCAGAGGTGTTTAAAATTACTTATCATTTTCTTCACTGATGTACCTCTGCCAAAGGTTGTCATGGTGCAATAGATGTTTGCACTTTCTTTGGTTTGCTTGTAAAGCAGGGATGTAATAATGTTTTCAACATACCATGGTACTCTCCTTTCACCTAAAGTTAAATTACACTTTTTTCAAAGATTTTATTTATTTGATAGAGAAGAGAGAGCATACAAGTAGGAGAAGGGGCAGGGAGAGGAAGAAGCAGACTCCCTGCTGAGCAGGGAGCCAGACTCAGGACTCAATCCCAGGACCCTGGGATCATAACCTGAGCCAAAGGCAGACTCCCAACTGACTGAGCTATCCAGATGCCCCTAAATTACACTTATTAAGCAAAAGAATGTATATGTTCTAGACTTCTGGGTCACCAGACACAGTTCTTCATCCCATATATCCCCAGACTTGAAACCATACTTTTCCAGCTGCCATTGATCTAAGCAGTACATTTATTGAATTTATTCATATATTGGATGAATGAAGGAATATATCCTTTGGTTTGCTAGAATGTATGTTAGTGATTTCTGTCTTCCTACCTGCTCCTGACTCTTCCTCTAGTGGGAAAGACCCCATCATCCACCAGCCTCACAGCAGAAACCCAAGCATCAGTCTCAACTATCTTACCCTCACCTCCTCCAATCAATCAGTCACCATGTTCCACCAGTTCTGTCTATCCCTCTCACAATGTTTGCCTTCTCTCAGTCCCTGCTGACATTCTCCATGTTCACAGCACCATCTTTCCCTGCCTGGAAAGCTACAACAGCCTTCTAATGGACACTCCTTCCTCCAGTCCTGTCCCTTTCCAGTTCACTCTCCATGCTTACCAAGAGCTATCTGAAAAACAAAACAGAAAGAAAGAAATCCTAATTCTTCAAAACCCTTCAAAACCTCTCTATTGTCTTAGGATAAAGTCCAGATTCCTTAACAGAGTTTCTAGGGCTCCTTATGAGCCAACATCTAGCCTGTGACTTCTCCTCTCATGCCCAGTATGTTTCTCTAGCACTCTGCGCCAGCCAGAGAAAACTCTTTCTGCTGTCTCCAGCATTCCTTTGAATCTTAGGATATGATAGAGCCTTGAGTGCTCTCTCTCCCTCCTCAGGGATAACTTCTTCAGATATCAGCATACACATCACTTCCTTCAGAATGCCTTCTCTGAGCCTCCAGTCCAGCTCAGCCTTTCTCCTGCATGCCACAGAATCATCCTAGCATGGCAGTTAGCCACAGAGTTGCTGCATCTAGACAAACTAGCCCCTCAACCCCCCTACAATCGCATATTTCCTCCCTGTAAAATGTGGGTGATGTTAATGCTGGTCTCTTTAAAGTTGTAAGAATCAAATGAGATTATCTATTGAACCCTAAGAACATTGCCTACAATAGAAGTAGAGACTTGATAAATTCATGTTTGACAAGTGTGTCCCAGCTGCTTGAGCCACATTGTCCTTTGGTCTGTGTTCCCAGGGATGAGGGCTGGATTAGTTATTGGAGCTTCTTCTTTTGGACCTTGGGGGCTCATCTCTTTGCTCATGCTGTACTCTGACTATGAAGTGCTCTCTTCCCAATTGCATCAACCCCAACCCTGTTCATTTCTTACAGTCCTACCCCACCTACTTCTACCTCTCCCATGACTATGCTGGCCTTTAGCATGTGAACCTTCCATTGTGAGTTCCTAGAACATTATTTGTCCATTAATGACAACAGTTACTTCTAATCACTGAGCCCCTGCTCTGTTCCCTGCCTTATAATGGTTGATTGGCATTGACATCAATTTCATCTTTCCAAACCCCCATAAAGGAGGAGCTATGATCATTCCCTCTTCAGGTCAGGAAATGATGCTTAAGAAAGTTCTTCTAAATACTCTCTTACTCCTGTGCCTTACTATCCATCCTAGTGATCTCACTGGTTATAATTGTGAGTTTACTCTTCTCCATTCCCCAGCAGAATGAAAGCACTATGGTGTCAGAGAAGGACCAGCTTATTCACTGAAGTATTCTTGGAGAAATGGAATATGGCAACTGGCAAATGGGATGAGGCAGGACAAGCACAGGGTGGCCTAGACAAAGAGTAGGGAAAGCAGATGGGGCGGGCCAGTGTCTGGGAGCCTGAGCTTCCCTTCTCTATAGCATTATGGTCTGTAGCTTTGTAAAGAGGAGAAAATGCAATTTACCAGTTCAGAGGAGGTCTAAGAACAGAGGCAGTCTCTGAGAGGGATTTGAGTGCAAGTTGCTTATTTGAAAGTTGATTCCAGGGGAGTGGGCATAGTGATGCAAGGAAGGAAAGGAAGCACATAGAAGCCAATAGAAGCAGCTGAGACTCTGTCTCACTGGAGGCCACAGCAAGACAGTTTAGAACTAGGGTCAACAAACCAAAGCTGAATCCAGCCCATCTGTTTTTGTATGGCCCATCAGCTAAGAAAGGTCTTGATGTTCTTAAATGGTTGAAAGATCATGAAAAGATGAATAATGTTTGTGACATGTGCAAGATACTGAAATTCTAATTTTTCCTGTTACACAGCCACCCCTTCTTATTTACAGAGTGTCTATGGCTGCTTGTTACCCTATACCAGAGAGGAGTAGCTGCAACAAAGACCATATTCCCCACAAAGACTGAAGTACTTATTACCTGACTTTAAGGAAAAGTGTGCCAACCTGGTATAGGCCTTGCCTCAGCCCTATCCCACCCAAAAGGCAAGGAACTTCTCTTTGTCATTGATTGATGGCTGTTCCCACAGCTTTTAACTCCCCGACAGGTCTAGCCTCTCCCTTGGCCAGACAAGCTCTTGCAGCCAGGGAAAACTCTCAGGCAGACTCACAAGGACTTATAGTGAGAAGCTGTTTGCATATTTGGAAAACAGGGAGTGCCAAGAGGTTATGGGCAAGGCACAGACAGCTTCTGCTTCACAGGCAAGTTCTCCAAATGGAGCTGGAATCCTCAAAGCCCGTACTGGGTGTCAACCATGGTGCTTGGGGCAGTCAGACTCATTTGAAGATGCAAGGAGGACCAAATATCCTAAGATAATTGGTCTGTAAAGAAAATATCTTATTAATGTCTAGAATTTCTCTAGAAAGGGAACAGTAGAACAGGTCCACTGTTTGGATAAGCACGTGCTTATACCTCAGGCTGGTAACAGGGCAAGGTGGGGGGACGGCACAAGGAGTAGAGTCTCAGTGCCAAGGTGGTACAAGGAAAAAAGAGTATGAGAATCTTAGGCTCTGGGGGGCCAAGATAGGGGGGCCACTCTTAGAATTGCCCTGCCTTAAAATCCTTTGGTCTGTGGCTTGGGAGGAAGGAAGAACAGGAGAACTCAGGATGTCGCAGTCTGGAAAGAGGTCTAGTAACAAGGAACCCAAATTTGTGCCTAAAGCTAGGAAGAGCGGTTGGTAATTTTAGATACACTTTAGTCTTCAGAGATAAATGGGAATATCTTCATTCATGGAGGTAAATTGGGGAGAGAACGAGGGAATTAAGATACGCAGGATTAGTAAGCAAAGGAGCTGGGGCCAGAACCTGGACCTCTGGGTTCTTCTGTGCATGTCACCCTCTGTATATCTCCTCTACATTTTTTGACTCCATGTAGTGTGTCTTAGGTGACACATGAATATTATATTTTGGGGTTGGGAGTGGGGCAGAACTTTGGCCAATCAGAAAAGGACAAATGGTCAAGACAAAAGAAAGGAGATAAAAAGGAAAATATTCTGTGCAGGGGCAAGCCCTCCAGTGCTTTACAGCCAAGGCTATTAGAAAGGGCAAACTGTCCAGGGCAAAGTGGATTGGATACCTCTCCTCTGAAGAAGGTATCAAACAGGCCTGGAGTACAACATGGCCATGTCGGGGGTGATATGAAATATCTGATCTCTCCAAAACCTCCACTCCCTCTGATTCAGGGATCATGACTAGGGGTCTTCAGTGAGGTTGCTTAGGAGATCCACTCTTACTGGGGACTGAGTTGTGTCTCTCCCTTCATCTCATATGAAAATAGGGAAGCCCTAGCTACCAGTGTAACTGTATTTGGAGACAGGACCTTTATGGATGTAATTGTTAAATGATATCATAAAGATGGGTCCCTGATCCAATAGGATTTGTGCCCTTATAGGAAGAGGAAGAGAGACCAGAGCTCTCCCTCCACATGCACACACCAAGGAAAGGCCATGTGAGGACATAGCAAGAAGGAAGCCATCTGCAAGCCAGGAAGAGAGTCCTCCCAAGAAACTGAATTAATGGGTAGCTTGACCTAAGATTTCCAAGCCTCCAGAGCTGTGATAAGTAAATGCCTGTTATTTTCAGCCAAACATACTAAAACAATTCTTCTCTGTCTAATTTTGCTCAAAGCAGGCTCTGACACTGGAAGCTTGCATACATTAGTGACCCATGGGAGAGCAAATTTTGGCCACCTGGATGGTTCTCCCTGTTTGTGAGTGCTTTGGCAATCCTACTAGACTCTCATAAGTAATACAGAAGGCCCTCTTCTCTTAACTAGATGCCTCAGGTTGCCAACAAGCCAGAGTATGTCCACAGTTGTCAGAAAACTCTGTCACTTGTTAGCTGATTGGTGACAAGAGCCTTGTGTAGACAACACAAAAGTATCAGATGCAATTGAGATTTGCAAGATGGTGCCATGAGTTACGTGCTGGCTGTCTAGGTCCCCAGTGCTTATTATACTAGAGGATATAACTCTTTTCAGTCAATCATATCTGAATTTTCTAGCTTTATAGAACAAAAAGTTTAGAAAAAACATTTAGAAGTAACATTTGCTTTCTCTAGGTTAACACTTTTTAGATTCTAAAAGTAAGTATTTAAAACTTCTGTTATAACAAAATATACACTAAAACAGAACAGAAGACAAGTGACAAGTTGGATGAAATATTTACAACAGTTATGACAGACAAATATTAATACCGAGAATATGTAAAACAAAACAAAACAAAACCTCTTTCTAGTCAGTCAGAAAAAAGACAATGTAGTAGGAAAAAAATCAACAAAGGAAAGAAAAAGAGAAATCAGAGAAAATGAAGTATGAATGGCCAATAAATATTGAAATAATGCTCACCTTCATTCAGAATCATGGAAATGAAAACTTTAAGAAATGAAATATCATTCTCAACCATTGTAATAAAACATTTTTTGTTTTCTAGTGTTAATAGTTGGTGAAGTTGTAGCGGGGGGGGGGTGGGCAGGTAGAACACCATTGCTGGTGGTAATGAACATCTCTGTGACATTGTTGGAGGATAATTTGGCAGTTTTACAATTAAAATGAGCCTATCTTTATAGCCCAGATGTCCTACCCTGAGGATTCACCCTTAAGAACCTCTGACGGTGACAGAGAGTACGAGTCCCTGTTTCCTTTCCTTCCCCTCTAATCTCTGTGCAGGATGGATAGTTCTTCAAGATCATTGCCCTCAGAAGGAGGAAACCCTGAGTCAGATAAGCTGGAAAAGACAAACATCCAGGAGCTAAGAACTTTGACTTTTCTTTACTATTCCAAATGACACACACACGTGCATGTGTCTGTCTGTCTGCAGCCTGGGAGCATGAGTACCTACATTTTAAGCCTATCTGTATCTGCAAATTGACAGATGTGTCTATACCAGCCCCAACACAACCATTTCTAAATAAATAAATAATAAATAAGCAGATATACAAGCTACAAGCATAGCTTCAGAGAGATCAGGGATGGGGAGGGAGCAATTTTAACCTCCCCAAACCCTTTCTTTCCCCAAGCACAAGCGTGTTTGGTATTAACACACGTGTGTGTGCGGTTCCATCCTATCTGTGGCAGATGTGATTTTTGTCTGTATGACCCATTCAGAGATGGAAGCAACCTTGGTCAGCTGCCATCTGGGTATTCTAGAGCCTTCTGTAAAGCTAATGCTGTAAGCTCTTTGGAGACTGCATGTCGGGTGTTAGCGGCTGTAGGTGTCAGAGTCCCACTTACACAAGAGGCTCATGGGCAAGTGGAAGACAATTTGGCAGAGCAGACTGCACTTCCTGCTCCAGCAGCTAAACATCCCAACCACCCATAGTTCTTATCCATTCTCTTTCTTGTGTTTCTTCTCTGGGAAGCTTGCCAAAGTGAGAATGAAGATGGAGATCTTGTCTATCACCACTCAGGGATGAGCAGAAGTTGAAACAAGTCTAGCTTTTTAGCTTCTTCCTTTTTCCATGTGCCTGGGAAGTTTCTGGTTTTGAATCCTAGGTTGGCACTCTCTTCAGGATGGGACCTCTGACTGTCCCATTCTTCCTGGGCTTGCTGCTTCTTCTCACAGAAAAGTGTGTGACAATCCCCTTTACTGGGAATTGGAAGGTGGCTTGGGTTTTGTTGTTTGGCCTCAGGAAGCAACAAGGTGAAGATGCAAGATGCCATCTTTTTAAACAAAGTCCCGTCAGGAGAGCAAATTGTATTTCTCAACCAGAGCTACTGCTCTAGGACACGCTCCCTACCTTTCCTCTCTTCCTTCAGTGCGCCTCCATCATTTTTTAGTGATTTCACAAAGCAAAACTCAGTAAGGTTACTAAAAAGAGTGGGGATGAGGAAACACCTATCCTTGCAACAGTGTTTTGAAACATTAGAATGTTTTTAGTACATTTTTCAAATGTATTCACTTTTTGTTTTGACCTTTCAAAATAGCAATACAGTGAACATAGCTAAAATCCATCACCTGCTGATACCTTGCCAAGCCCTCTTCATCTCTCCCTGTGCATATTCGCCTTCCTCCTGCCAGACGGTCAGAAATTTGAGTGTAGATGGTGATGCTTCAACCACAACACTTCTACCACCCCTAAAAAACCAGTGTCGTTCAACTAAATAACATAACACCACCTCCTCAATTGTCCCAATGGAGTCCTTTGTATTCTTCTTCCTTTTAACTCAGAATGTAGTCAGGGTTCATATGCGTGCAATGGGTATTAGGACTTGTTATTCTCCCCTAATATAGAACAATTCCCTCACCTGCCTCTGTTCTTCATGATGGTGAGTTCTTTGAAGAATCCTTGTAAGGCATCTTACATTCTGTAATTGTCTCTTTCCTTGTGATAACGTTTAGGTCAAACATTCCCGGCAAGAACACCATTTGGTGAATTTATGAACGTCTCACTACTTCTCAAGATATTGTTGGTGTTTAAAGCCATAACCTCAAATCCAAGTACACTCTGTTCTTCCACACTTCCCCCATTCCACTTCTTCCACAGTGAAAGATTCCCAAAACATGGATACTCTAATCTATAATTCACATCCAAAGAATTTTAGGTTTAAAATGTCAATACTGTTAAAAAAAAAAACATAGAATATCAAGATTACAATTTCGTCTTTCTCTCTCTCTTTTTTTTCATCCTTAAAATACATCTTCTATACTGTCAGTGTATTATTTTTGTTACTTTAATTAATTATTCTTTGTGTCTGTATAGGACATTATAGATTACATAAAGGAACTATATGTAATTAATATATGTCCTTTCGTTAAAATAAATATAAAAATGTTAAGTAGTACCATTTTATAGTAAAAGAAATAAAAAAGGAAATGCAAGCAGAACCAAGGAATTTCAATAGTGTCTTGGAAGGGAAGTGGTAACTGATCTGGCGGAGGAGAGGAAACCACATCCTAAGGTTTGTGCCCAGGAGTCACAAAGCAAGAACGGAGCTGGCTCATCCCAGAACAGTCTAAGCACCTGGGGCAGAAGATCCAATGGAATGTGGAGCTGAGGCGTGGAGAAGAGAGGTGAGGATTAGAGAAGAGTCTTCATGCACAACAACTGCTCTCCCAGCTCCCTGTCTCACCCTGTTTGCAGAATGTCTGGTAGCCAGGCACTTACCCTGAGAAGGCTATCAGAGGACTCCCTGCTGGAGACATTGAGCTGTCCCCTAGAGAAAAGATCTGTGTGCTAGATATTCTGTTGGTCCTTTGATCTACTCTCTAGACTTCTCTCTAATGCTTTGTGTTCCTGGAGGTAAACCATGACACACTGTGTCACGAGGGCTCTCTCTCCTGCTGGCTTCTGGGTAGGTTCTGCTGGGTTAAGGGTGCACTGGCATGAGCCTGGAAGACTGGAAGGTGAAGATGGCTGGAGTATTTATTCTCACCCTTCATGACATGCTAGAGTCTGGCATGACATGACACATTCCCCCACCTACAGTAATGATTCCTGTTGAGAAGCCCCTCTCCCACAGCTTTAAGCTTTACTAGATTCCAGAAACTTTTAATCTCCCTGGTCTCTTCAGGTCTCAAGTGGTAATGGCTTCCCAATCACTGAATGTTTCACCATCCATTGTTGGTTCCCTTAACTCCACTAATAGCTCCATTGTTAAACTTTCTCCCAGTCCCCTTCCTGAGTGCCATTCTATTTCCTGATGGGACTCTGACTGATACAACCTCCACAGACTAATTGTTGATCCCCAGAAAAGATATGTCCTACCCACTTAAGAGAAGCCTACCAGTCAACTTTCAATCTGCTTTTTTTTTTTAAGATCTTACTCATTTATTTGACAGAGAGAGGCACAGAGAGAGAGGGAACACAAGCAGGGGGAGTGGGAGAGGCAGAAACAGTCTTCCCACTGAGCAGAGAGCCCAATGTGGGGCTCAATTCCAGGACACTGGGACCATGACCCAAGCCAAAGACAGATGCTTAATGACTGAGCCACCCAGGTGCCCTCCACCCCCATCTGCTTTTAAGTGACACACTCACTTAAAATTAAATCTGAATGGACAACCAAGGATCACAATACATACAAAGAAAGCCCCCCATATGAAGGCAAAAACAAATAAATGGAAAAAAGAAAAGAACCAGAGGAAATAAATTTCCAAGCAAAATCTTTAACATATAAATTAAAATGTAAATAATATCCTCAGAGAGGTTCAAGATGATATTGAACCCATAAATTAAGAAATTTGATAACTCAGAAAACAAGAACGCAATCTTGCAATTTTAAAAATGTGAGGTGTGGTTGAATGTATTATTATCCACAAGATTCATTTCTCCTCCTGAAGGAGGACTATGCTTTCCTACCCTATAAATGGCAGATTTAGTTATGTGCATGCTTTGGCCACTGAAACAGGAGCAGAAGTATTTGTCCAAGCAGAAGCTTAGGATATTTTGTTTGCATATGCTCCTTTTTTTGTTGTTGTTCCAGGTGTGAATTGTGCCATCAGCTTCTGTCTCAGTGGGACAATCTCCTGGGAAGTACATTAGACAAGAAAATGGAAAATTAGAAAATAAGAAAATTAGAGATTCATCCCCTAAAAGGCATATATCATAAAAATAGGTGTTCTAAAATGAGAGAACAGGGGAAATTATTGAGACTAATCTACCCAAGAAATTTTTAAAAAGTATATGAACTTTAATTGAAGGATATATAAGTCTCTAGAATTAGTAGGCCTGTCAACAGCCAAATACCATATATACCAACACTAAGGCATATCTTCAAGAAATTTCTCCTCACCAGAAAGAAACAATTCTAAATGTGTCCAAAGAAGAAAAAAGAAAAAAAAGTTACATTTTAAAAATAAACAAAAATCAGAATAGTATCAGGCTTCTTAATAGTAACACCAGAATTAAGAAGATAATGCAGTATTTTCCTTAAAATTCTGAAAGAAAAACATTTGCAAATTATAATTCTATACCCAGCCAAACTATCGATAGCATTTAAGAACAGGATAATATCTTTTCAAACATGAAAAAACATATAATATTACTTTGTAAGCTGTTTTTGAAAGAAAAATCCTAGATAATACCCTCTATAAAATGAGAGGATAAGCCAAGAAAGATTAAGACATAGGACCCAGGGAACAGTGGATCCAACTTACAGTAGCAGTGAAGACAAGACACAGAATACTCTCTGTATATGCCTGGAAAGCAACGGTCCCTGTTAAAATAGGACTGTGCAGAGCTCCAAGGGAGCAATCATGATTGCTGCTAATTGCACACTGAATAATGTACTAGAGAAATCTAACAACATGTTTCCATCAGCGACAGGATGGCAAAACAAAGGCCACATTCATCTTCCTTAGACATGTCTAGATCTTCCCTAGAGAAGGTAGCACAAATAAAAAAGGTTTACATTATTTGGCAGCCATAAAATTCTAACTTGGGGGGGGGGTGGCTGTTTGGCTTAGTAAAGCATAAGACTCACAGTTTTGGGGTGACGAATTAAAGCCCTATGTTGGCAGTAAAGGTTAATTTAAAAAATCAAAGTTGTGGGTAAAATCTACAGGTGGCTGAATGTCTATGGTAATCTATTCAATTGCTATTAAAAATAATGAGACAGATACGTGTGTACTCATAAAGAATAATCTATAAGATGTATTATTAAATAATAAAATCAAGTCAGAGTAGTGTGCAATATGCTACCGTTTATGTGGAAAAAACGAATGTATTTACATATGTACACCCACACAAATGTTTATATATGCAAAAAATACTATATTTGAGTTAGAGCTGTCAGATTTAAAATGCAGGAGGCCCAGTTAAATTTTGATTTGAGGGGTACCTGGGTGGCCCAATCAGTTGAAGATCAGGCTCTTGATTTCAGCTCAGGTTGTGATCTCAGTGTCACAGGAATGAGCCCCATGTCTGGCTCCATGCTTCACAGGGAGTCTGCTCGAGATTCTCTCCCTCTGCCCCCCTCTGTTCACTCTCTCTCTCTCTCTCTCTCCAAAATATAAATAAATCTTTAAATCTTTAAAAAAATTATTTCAAGTAATCAATATATAATTTGTTACAACTGTATAATATTTGAGACAAATAATCATTTATTGTTCAACTGAAATTCACATTTAACTGGGCAATCTGAATTTATATTCACTAAATATGGCAGTCCTAATTGAAAGTGACGAGCTATATGCAGTTTAATCATCTATTGTCCAGTATTTAACCTGATAGGATGAACACACATAGAAAAGGAAACCAACAGCCCATTTCAAACACACATATTCCTGCATTGAATCTAATTCTTACAGTGTTCCCTGGGTTGTGAGATGTAGCACCCATGTCCTAGGACACGAAGTGGAATTGCTAAAGACTGTCCTGCTGGTGAAGGCAACTCAAGTCCAGGAAATTATGGGCACTTGCTCTAAAGGAGACTATATCTGTGCTCCAGGGACCAATATTGTTGAGGGCGATACCAGACCTCATGTGCAGTTCAGAGGCGTCAGTATTTTTCCCCCGGCATGATTTCCAGAAGAGCCACACTGAGTAGCTGCCATCATCCAGGTTCATCCAGCAACACATTCTCCACCTCTCCCACCCTGAGGCACCGTTGTTCATATGTTCACATGCATTAATGTTTATCTATTGTTGGCAATTGGATCCGAACACATTAACGTATTTGCACTCCAAAGGTTTAAAAAATATTATACTCCTTTGTTCGGATTGATTCTAGTGGTGAGTGCTGACTGCTGAATGCATATGAGTGGCAGATTTCTCAGAGGACAAAGAAATCATTGAAGCCAGTTATCCTTCCTCTCCTTCAGGGTGAAAGCAATACTTCCCCCTTGGGCATAAGCTACCTCCATACCTTTTTCAAAATCTCTGCTTAAGCCAAGAAAATTCTTTCCCTGCCAGCAACTGGATTGCTGAAAGCCTGGCCTTCCAGTAGCATTTCTAAGCACCCCTGAGAACATGGCAGCACCCTCCAAGAACATGACATTTCTAAGCATCCCCCAGAACAACGCTGATTCCTGCAGAAGAAGGTGGTCCCAGCTGAAGGGGCCCACAAGACCATCTAACCCACCCACCCCCTGTAGTTGAGGATTCTAATGGGGATGCCAGGTGATTTGCCCATGGTCATGAGACTGGTTAGCAGCTCAGCAAAGGCTGGACTGTCCGCTGCATTGAATCCAAACCCTGTGTACCTTCCCAGTTTCTTCTCTCTCTTCTTGGTCCACATGACTGACAGGCCCCCAGCCCCCAGCTCACTTGCCTTTCCTCTTCCAGGCTTTAATAGAATGCCATACCACAAAGATCTGATGTCCTAAGTTGGTAATGAGGAGCCAGGTGTTGGTCTGCATGGAAGCACCTCCCAGTGTGTATCTTGATCTGTTCGAAACAAGTTAGAAGAGAACTAGGCAGATAACCCCACCATCCTCTTCCGCCTTCCTCCACCAGACTGCTCCAAATACAGTCTCCCCTTGCAGATCCTGGAAAGGCCCGCCATGTTGGGAGGCTTCTGTGTCTCCTTGTGTTCACTATGAACACTGAGAACCTTGTCCCACATGGGAAGGCACTGCAGGCTTGTCTCATTGTCCTCACCCTGCTCCACCTTTCTGTGTCTCCCTGTGTTCACTGTGAACACTGTGAACCTTCTCCCACATGGGATGGGACTGAAGACTTGTCACATTGTCCTCACCCTGCTCCACCTTTCCCCCTCACTCTCATGGCCCTGGGCTTGAGCCTTCCAAATAAAGCATCTGTAATTCTAACTCTTGACTGGACTCTGCTTTCCAGGGGCCCCTGGCTGAGATATCGCTGGCACCCAGTCTCAGACTCTTCACTGCATCACAGTGGCAATATGGAGTGGGGCTGAGGACCAGTACCACTCTGGTTGTACTCAGTGCCAGAGACACCTCTCTTTCTCTCCCTTCATCCCTTACTTCCTCTGTCCCTTTCTCTCTCACCCAATTTCTCTCTCTCCCTCCTTCTCTACCTCTTTCCCTCTTCATCCCACTCTCCCACCTTCCTTTCCTCTCTCCATCCCACTTTCTCTCTCCTTCTTCCCTCTCTCTTCCTCTTTCTCACCTCTGAAATTCAGTGGATCTCTTCTAGATCCTCCACTATCCTACTTACTCTCCCATTGACACATTCCTCACATCTGTCCCACCATTTCTGCCTGTCACTGATGATTCCTATCCTTTCTCACCTTGACCACTGCAAGAGCACCTAATAAATCTCCAGGCTACAAGCACCACAATTCTAACCTAGAGGAGAACCAAACTCATTGCACCAGGAGTCCTTGCCAGCATGAAGGAGGCTAGTGAATTAGCCTGGCCCATGGCCTCACTTCCTCACCTAACCCTTGGTTACCCTCCTGTCCTGTTTCATCTCAGCAGCTCCTTTCCAACCTCCTAGCCTCCCTACCCTGAGTTCCTGACTGTCTCTGAAATACCCTGCTTGTTCATCCATCACTCAGCAGATAATTCCCGAGCTCCATAAACCTAGGCCCTGTTTTTCAGCCTGTATGGTTCACTGTTGTCGAGAGTGAGCATGTAGAGAAGGAATATAGGCTACCATGAGAGGTCTGACCTCATCAGGGCTGGAAGAAGGGACCCATAAGATGGAAATAAAGAATAAGTGAAATAGGCTAGGGCATTTTCCCACCTCAACACAATCCACATTTTGGACAGAATAATTCTCTGTAGTGGGGCTGTCCTGTGCATCCCAGGATGCTTAGTACCAGCCCTGACCTCTGCCTGGGGGAATAGCAGCCTCCAGGTCATGACACCTAAAAACATCTAGACACTGCCACATGTTCCTTGCAGGGAGGAGCAAAAATCACCCCCATTTGAGATCCACTGAAACAGCAAAGAGGGATTAGGCAGGAGGATGGGGCACAGAGAGCCTCCCCAGAAAAGGCAGCAGGCTTGTGATCATTTCCTGTCCTTTCCATACTCACCCCCTGCCTAAACAGCCTTGGCATGCCTTTTCCACCTGGAAAACCCCTAGAGATCCTTAAAGATTTAAATGTTCCCTCTTTTTATTGGCTTTTCTGGACTTGCTTCTTTAGCACTCATAATACTCCAGGTACCAAAGGGAGATACTCTAGGCTCTAGGAGAGAATTGGTTTCTTGCCTCTTCCAGATGCTGGTAGAACCCAGCATCTACCGACAGTCCTTGGTCTAAGGCCATATTGCTTAACCCAGTGATATCTCACGGTGGTTTTGATTTGTATTTCCCTGATCCCTAGTGATGTTGAGCACTTTCTCATGAGTCTTTTGGTCATTTGGATGTCTTCTTTGCAGAAATGTCTATTCATGTCTTCTGCCCATTTATTAATTGGATTGTTTGTTTTTTGAGTGTTCAGTTTGATAAATTCTTTACAGATGTTGGGTACTAGTCCTCTATCTGATATGTCATTTCAAAAGCCTTAACTTAATCACAACTGCAAAGATTTTCCAAATAAGGTAATGTGCAATTAACAGATGCGAGGGATAGGGACAAAGATATCTTGGGACATTGGCAGGGGCTGGCATTTCCCATCATACTATAACAGCCTTAAGGTGAAGAGGGAGTGCTCAGCTTCCCCCTCAGGGAAGGGGGAATGACCCCCTGAGGTCATTGTGGGTACTGTTCCAGTACTTTCTGTGGTGCTATTAGGAAGTAGCTTCAGGTCACCATATCCCCAGCACATAGGAAGCACTCCATAAAATGGGTTACCTGGAACACTAATGTGACCAGATAAACATAAAATGAGTCCTTGAACCTCACACATCTCTAGATGCTTCAAGATATTCATAATGCAGATGTTTGTTTCTAACAAAATATTGAGTCAATTTTTCTAGTGGGAACAAATCATCTGTCTGAAATGATTCCCTTTAGAGGACACTATTTACTTTGCCTGACACCATCATCATTGTTCATAATTCACAGCACGTAAGGCTTCCTTTGCTGGCCCTTTGTATTTTTTTTCATGGTGTAAGGTACTCTGCCTCATGCTGCCTTCTCAGATGGCATGGCAAACGGTCCTAACCTCAGCATCAGTGGAGGACGGAGGGGCAAAAAAAGCCTTATGATGTCTGACTCACAGGCCAGGGGGTGACACAGGACATGGAGTTAATACAGAGCTAGTGTGAGTGGCACAGATGAGGAGCATGACTTGTTCCAGCCCATGAAAACAGTATGAAATGCTGGATCACAATTCTATCAAAGCAGAAAGCCATCAGGTGGCTTATACCAGCCACTGGTTTGTGAAGGAATCTCCCAAGAGAGTATATCTGAGTTCCCGGTTTTTCGTTGACTTGCCTGCTTTTGTCTTCAGAACATGTGTGCACCCCACACTTCCTCTCTCCTCCTCTGTCGTCTGATGACATCCAGGCACTGACACGGCTTTCATGAGATGGTGTCTGGCATCCGGCTAGTGACCCATGCTGATGTGGTTGTGTTCTCCTGTGCGAACTCCACCTGCTCTCTGCTCACTGCACATGCCCACCTGCTCTCTGTGCCAGGAACACATACCCCTGATCTTGTTTTGTTCCCTTTGGATGCCATCATCTTGGCTCTAACATTCAGGTAATAGCCAAGTATTTCCAGTGCCTTGTATCTAAAAGTATCTGACCAGGGTCTTTAATTCCATTTGCAGGGAACATTGTTGGTGACCCACAAATATTCCACCTAAACAAACAGAAGTTCTGAAAGGGGTGATGGCCATTCTCTAGCTATCCTGTCTGTCTACTTCTGCAGCAGAAAGATGAACAGCTCAGCCTCCCTTACACTAAGTTATGGCCAAGGGCTCCATGAGATATAAGAGGAAGCATTGCGTAGGAAGAAAAAAGAGCTCCCCATCCTCAATACCGTTGCCTGAGATATGAATACGATGGATGGAACTCCAACAGCCATCTCATACCATGAGGTCAAGGAGAACCGGATGGAGTCTGGTCCTTCATGACTCAAAGTTGTCAAACCATCCCACATAACTCTAGAGCAGAAATGGACTTTTAACTTTTTTAAGCCACTTTTCTGCAGGGGTAAGTGTTCTATGATATGTAGCGACGTCTTATCCTAATTAATGGGACCCAGGTGAAAGGAATTTCTCATGGAGCAGATACATATTTCCTATACAATATCACAGTGGCTCACAGATATTGCTGCTTAATTACACTGTGCTCTCCCTCATATGGGCTACAGTTGCCACTTACCTTACCCTCAAACTTGTCCTCCCATGAAGAAGCAGCCACTAGTGGTTTTTTCTTAACATTAACATTTGGCAAGTGATTGAAATCCCTCAGAAGACCTATATCCTTGTGAAAGTTTTCCACTCCACAACACCTGGCTGGTGCATTCTGCCCTTGGATGGTGTCCTTGTGGCAGAGCTAAGCCTAGACTCAGGAGTCTGCATGGGGAGTAGGGAGGACATGCATTGAGGTCAGCTCAGGCAAACTTAGGGACAAGCTCAAGTTTAAAAAGACCAGGAAAGGGGCTCAGTGGTTAAGCATCCAACTCTTGGCTTCAGCTCAAGTCATCATCTTGGGATGGTGGGATTGGGCTCCTCACTCAGCACGGAGTCTGCTTAGGATTCTTTCCCTCTTTCTTTGCCCCTCCCCCACCCTCCCCCATAAATAAGTAAAATCTTTTTTAAAAAATTAAAAAACAAAAAGGCCAGGGAAAGAGGAAATATCTGTTAAATGAGTAAAAGCAGTGATGCAAGTGAACCCCTTTTCCTGTCTAATTTTCCAGGCTGTGCTATTTTAGGACCAGAACACAGACTCTGCTGTATTATTTTATAAAATGGATTAAGGTGAAAGAATTTTAGTCTGTTCATAAGGTAATTGAGAGGCTGATTTTTTTTCTGAATTTATTTAATCAGCTGTTAGTCATCATATATGTAACTTCTATATTTACAAAATAAGTCCAATGAAGTCAAAGTGGCCAACTGAATAATCACAGAAATCACCTTCAGTGACAGGCATTTGCTCATGAAGTATGTCAATGTGTCATTCCAGGACAGTGGCTTTTGAAAATTCACACTTAATGCCTTTTATTAGCTATAACTCTATTAGAGAAAGAAATAAAAAAGACAAATGCCTCTTCTATTCTTGTTAATTAGGCTAATTTAATCTTCTGGTCAATTATCAAATTTGGTGGTTATTTTAATGAATGGAATTGAAGATGACCTAGCCATGTCAACCTAAGTAAAAGAGCAATATTGTGTTTCAAATGTAATGCATCAAAAAATTATGCATTTGATACTGGAGTAAAGGTTTATTATCACAAAAATAATTAGCCACGCTTCGGTGGCTTTTGCAGGCAGCCGAAATGGCTTGAAGGTGCTGCTTATTTGCATGAATTCCTACACGGAATTACCATCCCCTGCCCTTCATACTTTGCTATGGGAGTACCCTGCTGTCTAATTTGTGGCTTCTCCTTCGAGATCAATTCTCTTCCTTCGCTCAGGGCAGGGTAATCCATCTCCAGGAAACTGCCATGGTCAAAGGTGACAGAAACCCACACAAATCACCACACCCACCTGCTTTCCAACACTATAATATAATTTGCTGACCTAAATTAAGATGTCTTTTCAGAAGAAGAAGAACCATATTTTATATGTTTGGAAGAAACATCTATTTTTCTACTTTTTTTGTTTACTTCTGCATTTTGTTTACTTCTGTCAGAATTCTGCATTGATATTTTTAACCTATTTCCAGAAACAATTCCATCTGCTTACAGATCATTATTTGAGCACAGAGTCTTTTTTTTTTAATATAGACTGCAACATGTATTTTTTTTTTTAGTTTCAAGTTTTTATTTAAATTCCAGTTAGTTAACAGAACGTAATATTAGTTTTAGGGGCAGGATTTAGTGATTCATCACTTACATACAGCACCCAGTGCTCATCACAAGTGCCTTCCTTAATGCCTATCACCCACTTAACCCATCCCCCCACCCAACTCCCCTCCAGCAACCCTCAGTTTGTTCTCTATAGTTAAGGTTTCTGTTTTATGGTTTGCCTCTCTCTTTTTTCCCCCTATGTTTATCTGTTTTGTTTCTTAAATTCCACACATGAGTGAAATCATATGGTATTTGTCTTGACTGACTTATTTTGCTCAGCACAATACACTCTACTCCATTCATGTCCCTGCAGATGGCAAGATTCCATCCTTTTTATGGCTAAATAATATTCCATTGTTCACATATACCACCTCTTCTTTATCCAATCATTAGTCAATGGTCATTTGGACTCTTTCCATAATTAGGCTGTTGCAGACATTGCTGCTATAAGCACTGGGATGCATGTACCCCTTCAAGTCAGTACTTTTGTATCTTTTGGGTAAATACCTTGTAGTACAATTGCTAGATCATAGGGTAGCTCTATTTTCAACTTTTTGAGGAATCTCTACACTGTTTTCCAGAGCGGCTGCACCAGCTTGCATTCCCGCCAACAATGTAAGAGGCTTCCCCTTTCTCCACAATCTCACCAACATCTGTTATCTCCTGTGTTGTTAATTTTTGCCATTCTGACAAGTGTGAGGTGGTATTTCATTGTAGGTTTGAGATTTATATTTCCCTGATGAGTGATGTTGAGTATCTTTTCATGTGTCTGTTAGCCATGTGGATGTCTTCTGCGGAGAAATGTCCATTCATGTCTTCAGCCCTTTTTAAACTGGATTATTTGTCTTTCGGGTGTTAAGTTTGATTAAGTTCTTTATAGATTTTGGATACTATCCCTTTAACTGTCATGTCATTAGCAAATATCTTCTCCCATTCTGAAGGTTGCCTTCTAGTTTTGTCGATTGTTTCCTTTGCTGTGCTTTTTATCTTGATTGATAAAGTCCCAATAATTCATTTTTGCTTTTGTTTCCCCTGCTCTGGGAAACGTATTCAGTAAGAAGTTGCTATGGCCAAGGTCACAGAGGTTGCTACCTTTGTTCTTCTCTAGGATTTTGATGGCTTTTTGTGTCACATTTAGATCTTTCATCCATTTTGAATTTATTTTGCTGTCTGGTATAAGGAAGTGGTCTAGTTTTGTTCTTTGGCATGTGTCCCTCCAGCTTTTCCAACACCATTTGTTGAAAAGACTGTCTTTTTTCCACTGGAAAAGATTAGTTGACCGTATAGTTGTGGGTCCATTTCTAGTTTATTATTCTGTTCCATTGACCTATGCTCCTGTATTTGTGCCAGTACCACACTGTCTTGATGATTACAGCTTTGTACTAGAGCTTGAAGTC
Organism: Enhydra lutris kenyoni; assembly: GCF_002288905.1. Taxonomy (NCBI): domain Eukaryota; kingdom Metazoa; phylum Chordata; class Mammalia; order Carnivora; family Mustelidae; genus Enhydra; species Enhydra lutris. The sequence goes on along the minus strand of NW_019154092.1, from coordinate 8,617,448 downwards.
TAGAATTGAGATCCCACCAGCTTTGCTTTTCTCTTTCAAGATTGCTTTGGTTTTTTTGGGCCTTTTGTAGTTTCATACAAATTTTAGGATTGTTTGTTCCAGCTCTGTGGAAAATGCTGGTGATGTTTTGAGAGGGATTGTATTAAATGTACAGATTGCTTTGGATAATGCAGACATTTTAACAATATTTATTCTTCCAATCCATGAGAATGGAATGTCCTCCCATTTCTTTGTGTCATCTGCAGTTTCTTTCATAAGAGTTCTATAGCTTTCAGAGTACAAATCTTTTACCTGTTTGGTTAGTTTTATTCCTAGATAACTTGCGGGTTTGGGTGAAATTCCTTGGTTTCTATTTCTGCTGTTCATTATTGGTGTGTAGAAATGCAACAAATTTCTGTACATTGATTTTGCATCCTGTGACTTTGCTGAATTCATGTATCAGTTCTAACAATTTTTTGGTGGAGACTTTTGGGTTTTCTACATAGATTATCATGTTGTCTGCAAATAGTGAGAGTTTTACTTCTTCCATGCTGATTTGGATGCCTTTTATTTTGTTGTTGTTGCTGTTGTTGTTGTTGTTGTTGTTGTCTAATTGGTGAAGCTATGACTTCCAGCACTATGTTAAATAACAGTGGTGAGAGTGGACATCGCTATGGTCAGGAGACCTTGGGGAAAAGCTCTCAGTTTTTTTCCCATTGAGGGAAAAAAGCGTTTCATATTTGTCCTTTATGATGTTGAGCTATGTTCCTTCTATCCCTACTTTGTTGAGGGTTTTTAATCAAGAATGAATGCTGTACTTTGTCAAATGCTTTTTCTGCGTCTATTGAGAAGATCATATGGTTCTTATGTTTTCTTTTATTAATTTGGTGTATCATGTTGATTGCTCTGCAAATATTGAACCACTCCTGCAACCCAGGAATATATGCCACTTGATTGTGGTGAATGATTCTTTTAATATACTGTTGGATCCGATCTGCTAGCATTTTGTTTAGAATTTTTGTGTCCATGTTCATCAGGGATTTTGAACCCCAAAGTCTTTAAAAAATCAATTAATATCTAAACAATATGGTTAGAAATATGATGAATACAGAGTGGTGTATGGAACTGTTTAATCACTATATTGTACACCTGAAACTAACATAACACTGTATGTTAATCTTCTGGAACTAAAATAAAAACTTAAAAAAAAACAATATCATTAGGAATGAAATTATAAATTATTAGTGTCAACTAAATTTTTCCCTGTTGTCGATTTCTTTTGAAGTTACACTTAGGGTTTAAAAAGTTCTATAGAGGTTAAGTTTAATATAAAGGTAAATTTTTGAAGATATTTTTAGAAATATAATGAAAATAGAGTAGCAGCCCTTTGGGGATGTAGCTCATTTATACTCATTTTTGTCAAATTGGAAGTCTGGCTTAGTGGACAACACAGAGGCTTTAGCTAAGAAAACTGGGTTTCTGGTTCCCACATTCATTGGAATACATGCCAATCCATCTTTAGTCTCATCACTTTCCCCAAACTGAACCAAACATCACGTTATTTTTGTGGATAATGTCCCTCCCATGGGTCACACAGCCCTATGGTGGGCATCACCTGAGACACTTGCAGAAATTGAAAACAGACCCTCCAAATGTTTTTTTATTCAATCTGGATTTAAAAGGGAGCTGATTGGAGAAGTCACAAGTTTGTTTGTTTTAAGTAGGAACTTTAAGCAGATTAAAAAGCCGTAGATATAAGTGATTCTGAGAAGACAAAGCCCTACATTACCCATTGTCTCCTGTTTTGAAAGAGAGAAGGAGGTTAAGAAGGATTCATGTGCAAGTTATCATAAAATATAAATGAAATCTATATAGATTCTGTATCTTGTCTTCACAAAGTTGAGTTTTTGTATATTTACCTAAAATAGCAAAGAGCATTCCTCTTTTATTGAAAGATCTGTTGAAGCAGTTGCAAGCAATATTGATGTAGGACCTCAAGACTATGGGTATTTGTTATGGGAAGCTACACTTGTTGTAAGCTTTTGATATAGAAGGACACATTTGCTTACTTAAAGTTGAATATGTTTAGGACCTTAGATCTACCCTGCCAACAATGACCTCACAGATCTTGTTATGATTAATACAATAAGAATCAATTATTGAGCAGATTGTCTTCAACCCCAGATATATCTAATGCATGACATCCCTCCCCCAAAAAATAAAAACCAGAGGTGCCTAGGTGACTCAGTGGGTTAAAGCCTCTGCCTTTGGCTCAGGTCATGGTCTCAGGGTCCTGGGATTGAGCCCCACGTTGGGCTCTCTGCTCAGTGGGGAGTTTGCTTCCCTTCCTCTCTCTCTGCCTGCCTATCTGCCTACTTGTGATCTCTGTCTGCCAAATAAATAAATAAATAAACAAATTTTAAAATAAATAAATAAAAATAAAAACCAAAGTAGGTGTCTACCTGAGGTAGGGGGAGGGAGTAAGATGTGCTGTCCTCAAAGCCAGTGCCCCAAGAAGGGTGAACATGTCTCCCACAGGGGGCCAACTGGCTTGGGGTATCAGAGCAGAACAGAGTGAGAAAGCCATCCTGTGGGGGGCCCAGCCTAGTGTGGGGTGAGGAAGGCATCTGCACAGGGATGCAGCTGGGGTCAGGGGCAGCAAGGCAAGATTGAGCACAGCTTGGGAAACTAATCAAGTCAGTAACTGCGCTAAGGATCATGGCAGCCAGATTTCTTAGCACTGGAGAAGTGGAAAGGGAGGAAAACCAGCATGAGCGTTGTTGCTTGATTTGAATTGGAGGTTTTCAGGACACAAAGATAGATACCAAAATAAACACAAATGTGAGTGTACATGTGAAACACACACATGCAGACAATACATGACTTAGCCCTGTGCACTGACAGGGCTGGTTACACCAAATGCCCCAATAACAATGAGCACATTTAGTGCTCACGTCTTCATTTCTATAAACCATTTTCTACACTAAAAAGAACCAGGTCACCTTGGAGAAGTGGCTGATTCCAACAGCTGAGTCAGGGAAAGTACAAGATGACCCTGAAATCTTTTCTTGCACCAGCAAGTATAACAGTACTCAAAGAATGCGAGAAGCTATCAAACGGAACAGATGCCGGTTTGAAGGGGCTCCCACGGACCAGATCTGCTACATTTTTGAGCATATGAATAGATAATAATAGTGACAGATGACAACCCATTGACTAGAAGCAGAATCCACACGTCCGTGTTGATATAATTAAGAAAATAAGTAATTCAAAAGTTTCATGGGGAATAGGGTATTTACACAGAATCAGTGAATTTTCCTCCAAAATACTTGCTATTTACTAAGGCAAAGACAGAGCGAGCTTACAGAGGGAAGCTGGCAAATGACATCTTAATAAGTGATCCAAGTAAACACCACCAGTAATGAGAGAAACTGAAATGTGCCATGTGAGAGGATGAGATGAGACCGTGACCTCAATTCTATGATCTTCCTGCCAGGATGCCTCATATGAGTCTAACCATGAGAGAACATCAGACCAATGCAAACTGAAGGACATTCTATTAAATAATGAACCAGTAATCTTCAAGGTGATGAAAATCAAGGAAAGACTGAAACTATTTGAGACTGAAGGAAAATAAAGAGATAACTGCGTGCAATGTAAACCTTAAATGGGATCCTTTTGCCATATAGGACATTATGAGGACAACTGGGGAAACGTAAAGGGGTTTGAGGATTAGATGGTAACAATGTATCATATCAATTAACCACATGGTGGTTCTGTAGGAGATACCCAGCAAATACATCTGGGGGAGATGGAACATCCTATGGGCAAATTATTCTCAAACGGTGTTAGAAAACAATAGTTCTGTACTGTACATACAACTTTCCTCTAAACTTAAAAGTATTTCAGACTTTTGAAAATATAGAAGAACTATATTGGGAAACATAGGACTCTGGCCCACTTTAGAACAATGGGAGAAATAAGCAGGTCAACGTTATCCATGATGGTCAAAAGATAATCTTTCCAGATGCATCAGTTGGCAGAGTTAAAAGGATGTCTCCTTTTGGGAAAGGGAATTGGGACAATTCGTATTTTGCCTAGTTTCAAATGGGGAATTATAATAATAGCGAGTATCCTATTTTTCTTATGACATAAAATAATCCAAGGGGAAGTGAAACAATTACACAAAAGAAGTGAAACAAGATAAACAGTCAAGTTTATTGTCTTTTTCTGTCTTTTTCTTGTCTTTTTACTGTATTTTTGTACCGTATTGTACAAAAAATATTATATTGTATTTTTTGTCTTTATTGTCAAGATAAAAAGTCAAGTTCTTTAACAGTCAAGAAAGTTAAAAATTGGCTGCTTTTCGAAAGGGTAAAAGCCTCTAGAAAGGCACACGAAGTGCAGTAGTTGTTAGTGGGAAGAATCGATGGGAAGGACAATCTACTGCATTAGGAAAGGCAAAGTCCTCAGGATTGATGAGCAGAAACAGAAAGGGCCATTGCAGTACACTCAGGGAAGACCATGCAGGCCAGCCTGAGTCGGGGACTGGGAGAGGACGTGGTGCAAAGGGGTAGGAAAGGCAGGGAGAGTCACCTGGCAGAACTGTGGAGGGGTTTGTATTCTTGTGACTACAGAAGAGAGGTAAACTGGGAGCAGACACAATGGGAGTTGGACCCAATGAGACACAGTGAGTCAGTCCGAACTGAACCTGTTCTATCCCTAGTTGCCTGGCTACGGAACCTCTCATTATGTTAATGGGCTGAAAGGAGCAGAGCCACAGAAATGGAAGTAAACAATAATTACAGGCAGGCCCACGCATGGTCTGGTTGCTCCACCAGTGGGGAATGAGGAATGTCTGGGAAGGAGCTCAGCGGTCATTTGTGCCTTAGGCCAGGGAAGAAGGGAGAGGGCTTTGATTCCCAGTTACTATGTACTTGAGAGAGCCACAAATTCTACTGGGGTGCTTTTTGCAAACTCTGATGAGCTAGCAATGGGATGTAAAGGCAAATGGACCCTCTGATCTAATCCTCACCGTCTCAAGGGTATCCCGTTCTGGGATAAGGCCAAAGGGCCCACACACTCCTGGGGCCAAGGTGAAGTCATCCCAGATTGAGAGTAATGCAGGCCATCATTGTTTACCTTCTCCCCCTCCGATCCACCACCCCGAGGGCTGGCCCAGCAGAGAGGGGAGTCACCCCAACCCCCTAAAAAGTGGAAGCAGCTGCAAGTTATTTCACTTTTCTAATCATATCCTTTCCCTTTCAGCTATATGGAGAGCTTGGTACATGCATCCTCTATTCGTAGCTTTAATTTGACAGTGCAGAAATTTTCTGAACTCTGCGTTCTCAGATTACTGTTTTCAGGCAGGCATCCCAATTACTTCTAAAGGAGGTAAAACTTCCATTCTCCAGCAGGAAATTCTCTTCACCGTTTTTCCTAAATTAGAAAACGATTTACACCTCATTTGTGGTGTGGTAGAAGATTCCACAAAGCAAAGCAATTTTCTACTAAACATTATTTACCGTTTTCTGTGCAATTTCTGACATGGTGGGATAAGCATAATTCAAATTTATTCAGAGATCACGTTTCCACGCTAAGAAAATTGAAAACATCTAAAAAAGATCTCTTGAATATTCCTCTCTTCTGTCAACATGTTCAATCTGGAATATCAACCATTCACACTTGTTTTTGTGTAACTGACAGATTCAAAGCACACTTGCCAATTGTGTGGTTTGCTTTTTCTATCTATTCCCATACCAGCATGGAGCGGTGAGGCTTCCCTACACATTCACATTCAGTCTTTGTTAGATGCTGAGAGCATTCATGCACAGCCTTTCAAAAAATAGGGAGAAGATGGTTTTGAAAGCATTCAAAAACTTATATTCTTTACACACACATACACATACTACACCCTATTAGAACTATTAAACAAATTCAGCAAAGTCACAGGATATGAAATTAACACCCCAAAACCAGTTGTGTCTCTACACACAAACAATGACCAATATGAAAAGGAAATTTAAAAAGCAAGTCCATTTAGAATTGCATCAAATAAGAATAAAATATTTAGGAATTAATTTAACCAGGTGAAAGACTTGTACACTGAAAACCACACAACATCACTGAAAGAAATTTAAGAAGACATAAATAAATGGAAAGACACCCTGTGCTCACGGACTAGAAGACCTGGTACTGTTAACTTGGCCATACTACACAAAGTGACCTACAGATCCAACACGATCCTATCAAAATCCCAATGACACCCTTTGCAGGCACAGAAAAATTCATCCTGAAATTCATATGGAGTCTCAAGGGATCCCAAAGAGCCCAAATGATCTTAAAAAAGGAAGAACAAAGCTGAGGTCCCATGCTTCCTGATCTCAAAACTTACTATAAAGCTACAGCCATCAAACTGGTGTGGTACTAGAATAAAGACAGATACATAGGCCAATGGAAAGCCATAGAAAGTCCAGAAAGAAACCCTCACACAAAGGGTGAAATGACTTTTGACAAGGATACCAATACCATTTATTGGGGAAAAGATAGACTTCTCATCAACAGGGACTCTCATGTACTGTTGGTGGGAATGTTAACTGGTGCAGCCATTACAGGAAACAGCATGGAGGTTCCTAAAGAAATTAAAAATAGAACTACCCTATGATCCAGCCATTGCACTTCTAGGTGTTTATCCAAAGGAAATGAAAAGAAAGATAATGAAAAATAATGAAAATTATCTCAAAAAGGTATCAGTACTCCAGTATCCACACAAACATTTATTCATAATAATGCAAGTACAAAAACAACCTAAGTGTCTGTCGACAGATGAATGAATAAAAAAATATATAGTACATATATGATGGAATACTATTCCACTTAAAAAGAAGGAAATTTTTATTTCTTTAAAAAAAATGGAGGGGGGTGCCTCAGTGGCTCACTGAGTTAAAAAAAAAAAATGGAGGAATCCTGCCATTTGTGACAACGTGGATGAAACTGGAAGGCATTGTGCTAAGTGAAATCAGTCAGAGAGCTTTCTCTCTCATTTCCAAATGCTATGTGGTTTCACTTATATGTGGACTCTTCAAAAAAAAAAAAAAGCCAAATTCTAGAAACAGAGTAGAATGATGGTTGCCAAGGTCTGGGAAAGTGGGGGAAATAGGGAGAAGGAGATAAAAGGCACAAACTTTCCCTTGTAAAATGAGAAAGGGCTGAGGGTCTAATGCATAACATGGTGACTATAGTTAATAACACTGTAACATATTTTTAAAATTTGCCAAGAGAGTAGAACTTAAGTGTTCTCACCTAAAACAAAAAGAAGGAAATATGTGAGGTGATGGATATGCTTTTTAACTCAATGATGGGAATCTTAATGTATACGTTTCCCAAATCATCACATTGTATACTTGAAATATCTTACAACTTTATTTGTCAATTATACCTCAAAAAAGTTTTGAAGCATTTAAAGATTAAAAGGAAAGTAATTCTGCAACAGGCTACAACACGGATGAACCTCAAAGCCACTGTGCTAAGCAAAATAAGGCAGTCATGAAAGGACAAATACTGTATGATTCCTCTTCTATGAGTGGTCACATTCATGGAGACAGAAAGTAGCATGCTGGCTGCCAGGGGCTACAGCAGGAGGGAATGGGCGGTGGTTGTTTAATGGAGACAGAGTTTCAGTTTTGCAAAATGAAAGAGTTCTGGAGATGGACAGTGGTCATGGATGCACAAGAGTGTGAATGTGCTTAATGCCACTGAACTCTACCATTAAGTATAGTTGTAGTATTTGTAGTGTACATACATCTACATATACTATAGTAAATAGTATATATGCCATAGTAAGTAGTATAACTTTTATGTCATTTGTATTTCATCACAATAAATTTTGATGGGAAGGGGCACCTGGGTGGCTCAGTTGGTTAAGCATCTGCCTTTGGCTCAGGTCATGATCCCAGGGCCCTGGGATCGAGCCCCACATTGTGCTCCTTGCTCAATCAGCGGGGAGCCTAATTCTCCCTTTGCCTGGGGCTCCCCATCCCACTCCAGCTTGCACGCTCTCTCTCTTTGAAATAAATAATCTTTTAAAAAATTAAAATTAATTTTAAAAATATATATTCCTTCTAAACTAGAGCTTCTTTATATGATTTTATCTAAGGTCACGTTCATAAAAAAAGACAATAAACAATAACGCAACACAATATGCTGTTGTAACCCTCAGATGGCAGATACCAAAGCTGACCAACCGGTATTTCTACATTTTTGCACCTGAGAAGCTCAGAAAAGCAGATTTTGACTTAGTGAGATCATTAATATAACAACAACAACAACAATAAGTCAAGCTCAAATGCTAAAAGTACAAAAGTACCAAAAACAAGTTAAATTAATGCAAGTCACTTTTCAAGACTTAGAATTCTAAAAGTGCAAAGGCAGAAGGCCAGGAGCAGGGGATAAACCCGCTGCCGGGATGTTGCCAATGATTCCACAGCAGCTGGCCCGAGTCTCCAGGAGTAAGAGATACCCAGGGAGACTTCTGGCCAGGAGCAGGTGTCTTTGGTGCCCTCCTTAGGAGACCCGGAGCCACTTCCTCCATCAGACCAGGACACGAACTGAATAATCCTAAAGGTAACAGCCATGGGCACCATTTCTCGAACTCTGCTGTGTTAGGACCATGCTGGGCTCTCAGGTGTGTATCCAGCCCTCACTGCAGCCCAGCACCTTACAGTGTGGCTGGCACAGAGCAGTGGCTCAAAAAATAGTGGTTAGAGCTTAAAGGTAAAGGGTACTATTCATACCACCAATTTATGGATACGACTCTGGGTCTCAGAGAGGTTAAGCTCCATGTCAATCAAGGTCATCCAGTAGTAGAACCACTGTTCTAGCTCCCAAATCCAGCTCCGTCTTCCTAAGGCTTCCCCAAATCTCCTTTTTCCCATACGACATTCGAGGGATTCTGTAAGGACGTGAATCCCATCGAATGACTCTCCTGCTCTCAGTTGGCCCAAGTTCTCCATCCCACCGGCAGTAAATCAAACACAAAGTTCTGTCCCTGGCTCGGAGGCCCTGCACGTGATACACAGACACAGGGCTTCCACCCCAGGCGGGGCCCAAGACCAGCTCCATCCGTGCACGCCCCCTTAAGCCCCGCCCACAGCGCCTTCTTGAGGCTGGCGCGCTTCACTTTCTGCCCAATGCTCCTCCTCCCCAAGTCCTGGGGCTCCAGCCTGCACGAAGTCAGGATTCTGTTCGAATTTCACCTTATCAGAGAGGCCTTTCCTATCCGCCTTATGTAAGGAGGCATCACAAACACTGTCTTGTTTCATGCCCCCAAATCATGTTATATAACTTGTTTATTGGGTATGACCCCCCCTCCAGAATGGAGGCTCTAAGAGTTCAGATAACCCTCATATTTTGGTCACTGAATCCCCAGAACCTAGTATTCAGTAAATGTTTGCTGAATGAACGAATGAATGAATGAATGACAAGCCCACTCATTCCACTGTTTGATTTTGAGAACAGTAGTTGACTCCAACCCAGGTCAACTTCCTATAGCCGCTAAACCTGTGTAACTTGTCCTCTGAGCACAGAAAACCATGTCATATCACAGACTTACTGAGTATGGGGTTCCCCAACCCGCCACCACACACATATATACCAACCACACCATGTACCATATACCACCTACCATATCATATACCATATACCATACCATAAACCATGTACCATCAACCATATACCATCTCATACCATATACCATACCATAAACCATATATCATCCTATACCATATACCATACCATAAAGCATACTATAGACCATACCATATAACACATACCATATACCACCCAATATATAATATATCATACCATACCATGTGCCATATACCATATCATACCAAATACCATATACAATACAATACCAGACAATATCATATACCATATACCATATCATATACCATATACAATACAATACCATACAATATCATATACCATATACCATATCATATACCATAGGCCATGTACATCTCATCTTGTACACACAGCCCATAATTCCCAGGCTTTACAGTCTTGGGTAGGTGCTAGCTGACCAGCTAACTGAGCAATCCTAAGGAAAGAGGCTCTCACAGCTCTGGAACCCAGCAGATTTCCTCACGGCAGAGGACAGGCGATAGAGGAAGTGGGAGTTCGAAGGATGTGGGTCTCTCTTCTTCATGTCATATCTCCTCTGAAGTGTCAGGATTACTCTAAAAGTAAAATACCTTCCTCATTCTTACTGTTGTTGCTTTTAGCGAAACATAAGAAAGGGTGTGTCACTAATCAGAACTCTCCAAATGGAATGGGCTACCAGGGAGAGCTGGGGATCTCTGCCCCAGGAAGCCATCAGTCATCAGCTGGGCCTGGTGGCTGCCAGGCAGGTTGGAGCAGGTGAGCTCTAGGGACACTAATATTGCTCAAATTCTCTAGTGTTTGCTCCATTTAATTGACTCTTCCTGCTGTTCTATGGGCTACTACCTGGTAAGCACACATAGGTACCAGGTACACATCACTACCTCAAAACAACCCTACAAAGTGCAGAACATTCTTGTTCTTCTTGCCTGTATCACTTAGCCTTTGCTGCATAACAAAGCATTCCTACACTTAGTAGCTTAAAATGACCCCCATTTATTTGTTTGCAATTCTGAGGATTAACATTTTGAGGTAAGCTCAGCTGAGAGCTGGTCTCTGCCCCAGGCAATGGCGACCTTGCATACAGATGTGTTTGAAAAATTATGTTGTAAACTGGTTTTAATGTGAATGGGAAAAACTTGGGGCAACGTTTGCCACCCACCATGCCTCTTGTCTCAGCACAATGTTGCATATACAGGAAACATGAGTCCAGCTTCTAAAGAGAAAGGTGAAATTGCACAACACCCATTCTTACCCATCTCAAGATCTCAAGTCCCAAACTTCCAGGCAACTTCCAGAACCTTGTTTCTATCCTCCAGCCAGAAGGCCAGTGCATGCTTATGCTTCAGTTTACTGCATCTCTGCCCCACCTCCCCCCTTCCTCTGCCTTCCAGATCTTATTTCTCTTTCCTTCCCTGTTGAGAGTTGCCCCCCAACTCATGAGCCAAGTCAGCACCATAAATAATCATAGCAGAGAAGTGCAAACACAAAATCCCTGAGAGGAGTCAGGAAGAATGAATGACCATACATACGATTTGTCACATACACAGGAGGACACTAAGGCTAGCAAGACCGTCCTTCGTTGAGAGGCAGCCTCTCAGGCTCAGAGTCTTGCTGTGACCGATGGAGAACAGACCCACCTCTTAGAGTTTGGTAGCAAGTGGCCCCTGCAGAGCCCCATTGCTCTTTCTCAGGCCTGTGGACATTGGTCCCGGAAGCTATTGAAGGACTTCCTCTGTCCTCCTGGATTGTCATAACCAACTTTAAGTTCATTTACTGTGGGTTATCTCAGCTTCTTTTTTTTTTTTTTAAGATTTTTATCTATTCATTGATAGAGAGAGATCACAAGTAGGCGGAGAGGCAGGCAGAGAGAGAGGGGGAAGCAAGCTCCCCGCTGAGCAGAGAGCCCGATGCAGGGCTCGATCCCAGGACCCTGAGATCACGACCCGAGCCGAAGGCAGAGGCCCAACCCACTGAGCCACCCGAGCGCCCCGGTATCTCAGCTTCTGATACCCAAATGCTACAGGGACAGATTTTAAAAGACAGAAACTAGTTCTAATAGGTGCTAATTACTGAAGCCTTGCTGTGCACCAGTCTCCATACGAGGGGTTTCGTGTTTGACATTTCAACTCATCTTCCCTTCCCAAAATCTTGCAGGGGAGGCAGTATTGCCTCCATTGTATACCGGAGAGCAGAGGGGCTCAGGGAGTTCTCAGTCTCTAAGGGAGCAGTGTGCTCCTGGCTCATGGTCCATTCTCTGCTCAACATGGTACAGCCTGTTGACATGCTGGTCAACACCTGCTTGGGAGAACTTGTCAGAGAGCCTCGGGTTACCTGCGGGAAAAGCTGGATGGGATTACCAGGGGCGCTCCTGCTTCCCGGCAGAACAGAAATGAGGGAGTCCGGGAGCTGGGGCTGGATAGATTTTTGCTTTGGTACAAAGCAGCATTTCTCACCATGTGGTTCTTCGATTGCTGACAGCCCCTGGCGATCCGCCAGTTACTTCACGGGCAGGCAGCCTGGCAGCTTAGGATACCAAAACAGAAGAAAGAATGCTTTATCCACATTCAAATTTGGTATGTAAAATTAATTGTAACTTTCAAAGAAGTTCCCCCTATTCTTAAAAAAAAAAAAATGACTTGGCTACAGGGACTGTAGGGTCAGGTCATCTCAACTACCAGCTTAGAGCTTATGTTTGCTAATGGAGTCTGATGTTATTTTGGTCATTTCTGCTCATTAAATGGGCACCTCTGTTCCTTCCCTTGTGTATCTTACACTTGCCATTCACGACCCTGGAGCAGTGGTTGAAAAGTGGTTCACCAGCTATAAAACTGGTATTGAAAATAAGAATGCTAATACAACTCAGGATTATGCTGCAAAAACACGTCTTGAACATGACTTCACTGAGAATATGAAATGCGTGTTTGTGTGTGCTGGAGCAGAAAAATCTCCAACTGGGATGATTTTCCTTTTAGGAGACCAACACTGGAAGGTGCTAATAGGTAGTGTGCGGTCTGGTCTCAACTCTGCCAAAGAAAAGTATGAAACCCCTGAAGCCGTCACATCACTTTTAAGACTCTTTGATCCCTTTGGTAGAACTTAATGAGTTCTCCTGGAAAAATGCTCAACATAATGATTTCCAGTAATAAAAAAGGAGGGGGGAGGGGGGTTTGTTGCAAAAAAAGACTAAAAGAAAAACAATAAAACAAGTTGCATTCTCCATAGCAAAAGCAGGTGGGAACCCCAGGATTCCTGGGGAGATTGGGGGAAGTCGTGCTAAAGTTAATGACAAATGTTATGCCTGGAAGGAAGAAGAAAAGCCAGTTGCAAAACCCTTTGCAGAAAGGACGCAGTAGGGTAGGACATTGTGTCGATGGCATATAACACGGAAAAGCAATTGCTGTTCCTTATCCCTTCTGGAAGGGGCTGCACTTGACAGTTGGGCAAACCATGGGCAGAGAGTGAATCCGTGCTTGGCTCTGCAGACATGAGGCATTTGAGGGTCAGTTTTCAGCTAGCATTTTATTCTGTTTCTCACTGAATACTCATGCATCAAGAGCAGTGTCTCTGTTGAGGTTAACAACGGTAATACGAGTCATGACAGAGACTGGAAAAGACGCCTCAAGATCTCAGCTGGTGGAACAGTGTCAGGCTAGGCTCTGCAGGCAGCGGGCAGGGTGAGTCCAGGAGCAGTTGGGGTCAACAGTCCGTCCACCCCCCCCCCCCCCCCCCCCCCCCGCGCCCCGGAGGAATAAACTCTAATCCCAGGCACTGCAACACACGCCGTCACCCCTCCCCTCTGGATTTGGCTGCCCATTAAAAAAAGGAATGAGGTTTCGGGACGCCTGGGTGGCTCAGTTGGTTAAGCAGCTGCCTTCGGCTCAGGTCATGATCCCAGCGTCCTGGGATCGAGTCCCATGTCGGGCTCCTTGCTCATCAGGGAGCCTGCTTCTCCCTCTGCCTGCCATTCTGTCTGCCTGTGCTTGCTCTCTCTCCCTCTCTCTCTCTCTGACAAATAAATAAATAAAATCTTTTAAAAAAAAAAAAAAGGGAATGAGGTTTTCAAAAATGTTTCTTCATGAACTGGCAATCCCGGCAAGGCCAGTTCCGTGATTTCAAGCAGTTGACTCAAGCGATATAGCTGAGCGATGTGAACAGAATCCTCCATATTCTGAACTTTCCACCTTAGAAATCACCGTAGTGTGATTTCTAACATGGAGGGTAGCAAAGAAGGCGCCTTAAAAGGAACATTTAGTATTTTTACATACTTGATCAATGTTGTTCTTCGATTGCAGCAGAAATAATTGAAGGGTGATGCCTGAGTGGATTTGAAAACTACATCCAAATACTGTGGCAGTATATAAAGAAATAGCTCCCAGACAGAGCCCACAGAATACTGTCTACGAATGTGAAGAAGACCCCACCCAAGGGTGATGACTTCGAAGATTTCAGGGCTGATCGAGGAAAGGACAGAACCAGTGAAAGAGGTGACACCGAAGGCTGGGGGGATAATTCCAGTAAATTCAGTTAGTATCATTTTCACCAGAAAATGTAGGCTAATGAGAGAGGAAGGAAAGCAGGGAGGGTGTTAGAACACTGAACCTCGCTTCCATGACTGACAGTTAATAGATTGTGTCTACGGCAAATAAATCCAGAAACTCTAAATAATAAATCAATCTCTCTCCCCCCTGTCTCCCTCTCTTGTCCCTCTCCCTCCACTTCTCCCTCTCTCTCTGAGTATTTGTCACTTGGAGTAGTCATTCCATTAATGAAGAATAATAAAAAAAAAAAAACCTATTTTGAGTATTTGTTACAATTTGTTACATTCATTAAAAACAATAAAAGCAGCAGAAATGAGAAAGGAAACAAAGGGGATATGGAGAATTGAAAGGGTCCAACTATAGAGCGTGACCCACAGATAAAGCTTCCTGAGCCCTTGAGACCTTGGGGACTAATGTTGATCCTGAGGCCATTCATGCAACAAATGTACCCGCCCCCCTTTCAAAGGTGCCCTGGTTCGATTTTCTATTTGTTTGTCCATTGATGTAAGACTAAAAACAGTCTCCTTTGAGGAAGGGTGTCTCTTTCCCTTTTGCCTCCTTCCTTCTAATTTATTCGGCACACTTTTGTTGAAGCCTGGTGCTGGGGACCTACTCAGCTGCTATGCGACCTGCAGGATCTCAAGCTTTGTTCGAGTTCTTTCTTGCTTTGTTTGCCGCCCTGGCTCTACCTGTGGCCTGTGTCCACATGTCCTTACACCATGTGTCCTTAAACGTGCATAGGTCAAGAGGATTGCTGTCCAGCCAGCCATGTCTCTGGGAAGCTCCTACCATCCATCTCATCAGCACCACCTAGAAGGACCTGGCCAGGTATTCACATACTGTGAGGCTTCCTCACCCAAAGCATGAGACCGTCTCAAAACAGTAGAACGTTGATAGATTTTATTTTGTTATTTTTTTATTAACATATGATGTATTATTCGTTTCCGGGGTACAGGTCTGTGAATCATTAGTCTTACATAATTCATAGCACTCACCATAGCACATACCCTCCCCAATGTCCATCACACAGCCACCCCATCCCTTCCACTTCCCCTCCCCTCCAGCAACCCTCATTTTGTTTCCTGAGATTAAGAGTCTCTTATGGTTTGTCTCCCTCCTGGTTTCATCTCGTTTCATTTTTTTCCCCTCCCTTCCCCCATGACCCTCCCCCTGCCCTGCCTTTCAGATTCCTCATATCAGAGAGATCATAGTGTAATTGTCTTTCTCTGATTGACTTATTTCGCTTAACATAATACCCTCTAGTTCCATCCACGTCATTGCAAATGGAAAAGTTTCTGTTCTTTGATGGCTGCGTAGTATTCCATTGTATATACACACCACATCTTCTTTATCCATTCATCCATTGATGGACATCTTGGCTCTTTCCATAGTTTGGCTATTGTGGACATTTCTGCTATAAGCATTCAGGTACACATGCCCCTTTAGATCACTACATTTGTATCTTTAGGGTATATGAACACTGATAGATTTAAATCGATCTGTATGAAACTCCTAACTTTTTTTTTGGAAATACTCTTTTAATTTGCCATCAATTCTAAAAACAGAGATCTCAGCGACGCATCCTGGCCTATAAATATATCTAAAATATAAAGCCTTCAGGTCACTCTGTCAGTACGTTGAAGAATTGTCATGGGCACCGCCCAAGTTGAGGCCATGGTGATAGCAAAGGGTTGGGGAACAGGGTAGGCTACAGCCAAAAGAGAGGGGCGTGGTTAGTGCCTTAATCCTGGTTCAGTGGGAGCTCATAACTGGTTTGCAGTAATTGTTACTTTCCCAGAGCATGGCTTCCTTGGGCCTGATTTCTTCTGGGCTTGGAGCCCACTGCCTTCTGGTAATCAAAGCTGTATTTGGGCCTTTTGATGTCAGAGTGTTTCAGCCTGTCCTGCTGTATACTGTTCTGTGGTTTGATCTTTGATCCATTTAATTCTGATTTTAGTAGATTTCTATTTCAGAATCAGCATGCATACTGCCAGAATTTTCCTTCATTGGATTTCCAAAATGTTTCAGGTTGCCAAAACCCATTCACTACAGAAATTGTTGGAAGCTGGAGGTGTTTGTTCACAATTTGTAAGATGAGAATATATTTATTTTACTTCTAATATAGGAATAAAAGCATTTAGGGATTTAGGTAAGCTTATGTCTGTGCTTTATAAATTAAAGGCCTTGGGGACACCTGGGTGGTTCAGTTGGTTAAACGTCTACCTTCGGCTCAGGTCATGATCCTGGGGTCCTGGGATCCAGCCCTCAGAGGGGCTCCCTGCTTAGTGGAGAGTCTGCTTCTCCCTCTTCCTCTGCTTATCCTCCTTCCATTCATGTTATCTCTTGCTCACTCCGCTCTCTCTTTCAAATAAATAAATAAATGAAATCCTCAAAAATTAAAGGCCTTGAAGTTGCTGACAGGCAGAAAGGGATCAGCATGTGTGAACGTTCAGAGGCAAGAGTGCAAGGAAGAAAGGCGAGGCTTGAGAAGTAGTAGGGGCCCAACGCTGAAGGGCTTAGCCAAGGACATTAACCACGCAGGAACTTTGCAAGTCAGTATACAGGTAGAACAGCCCCAAGTGAGGCTGGGAGCAGGATAGATAGCAGATACATTTACCATGAGAAGGACCAGCAGAATCCTGCACACTCATATTCCTTCCTAGGTGAGGCTCTGCCTTTCTTCCTCAGAGTCACACTGTTAACAAGGAGGGTGTCCAGGAAAACCCACGTGGCTGAACCCAGAAGGTTAACTAAGAGCAAGATGGAGAGTTATTCAAGTTGTGCACTACACAAAGACATCATGTTCAAGGCATGAGCTGTTCACATGAGAAACATCTTTTTTATTGTGGATTGTTTGTGTTTGTATTATATTTTGTACACTTCAAAGATGGGCAATTTGTATAACTATTATGACAGTTTTCCAGGAGATGGCAGTAATGTGTCTTGTTTTAACAGAATCAGTATATGTGGACAAGTTTCGATAGCTAGAAGAAAAGTAGCTTATTCTAAGAGTGTAGAATATATATATATATATATATATATATATATATATATATATGATTCTTTGTTAACTTCTAAAGAGGATATTAGTCAATAATCAAAGCCTAATCATCTAGCCCATCAAAACAAATGTGTGCTTTCAAACTAGAAGCTTTTTTTTCAATCCGATATACTAATCTGGGAGGGTTTTTAAAAATTTTTTGTATCCCCTATTGGTATTAGTGCAATGACTAAATTTTAGATTTCTTATTGCAATTTCGGTCATCTGCTGACTGGTTACTCTTCCAGAATAGTAGAACTGAGTTCCCAGTTAAAATCTATGATACTTCTGTTAGGATACAAATCTCTAAGGAAAGAAACATTTTATCTACCATTAATAATGCACAAATGATCTACTTCAATATTGCAATTGTGTAATTTGCTGTTAGAAAAGTTTTTGTCATGGGCGCCTGGGTGGCTCAGTGGGTTAAAGCCTCTGCCTTCGGCTCAGGTCATGGTCCCAAGGTCCTGGGATCGAGGCCCACATTGGGCTCTCTGCTCAGTGGGGAGCCTGCTTCCTCCTCTCTCTCTCTGCCTGCCTCTCTGCCTACTTGTGATCTCTCTCTCTGTCAAATAAATAAATAAAATCTTTAAAAAGAAAAAAGAAAAGTTTTTGTCATGAAAAAAATTAATGGCTATTAAAATTGAGAGTCATGTTAAATATGTGTTATTTTTTAAAGTTATAAGTTCTAAGATAAAATGCTAAAGTATTATGTTGTTTCCTTCTGAGATGGCAGGAAAAAGAATTTTAATCATTAGGATCACAAAACAAAAATAAAAATGATAAAATTATCTTGATCATTAAGTAAATCTTTGATGAAAGTAAGTAAAGAATGTGAGAATAAAATAAACAACTCCATGGAGCACCTGGGTGGTTCAGGAGGTTAAGCATCCACCTCTGGCTCATGTCATGGTAGAGTCTTGGGATCAAGACCCATGGCAGGCTCTCTGCTCAGCAGGGAGCCAGCTTCTCCCTCTCCCTCTGCCTACTGTTCCCCTTGCTTGTGCTCTCTCTCTCTGTCAAATAAATAAATACAATATTTTTTTAAAAAAAATAAAGCATCTCTAAAGAAAACTGTAACACGGCTATATCACTGTCAAGCAGGGTATGGTCAAATACATTAATTTCATATCAACCATTACTGAACCATTTCAAGAAGAAATGCAAAAAGTTTTTTTTAAGAGAATGCATTAAACCAAATATATTTTCCTCCCATCCAAGTGCATGGCCATATGATTCAAACATTACACACCAGGCCTTCTTGTTGAAGAGTCTTGTTGGAAACTATCCACCTGAAGAGATTTTACCCTTCTAACATTAGTGAACCAAAAGATTAGAAACTTATTACATACAAATTCTTCCCCAGTGCAGAAAAGAAATCTCCAGATCCTCATTACTTTGTTGTATCTCAAAAACTCAGTATATTGTCTATTTTGGTAACTCTTTAGGGATGAGAACAGTCAACCAAAGAATGAGAATGATTGCAAAGGTGGTCAGCCTCATGTTCTCGCTAAGGAGGAAATCAGTGAAATGCACATCTTCAACAATAGTAAGTATTTAAAAATAAAAACTGATTTGGAAGAAAATGTACCTGTCCATGTAACAGGATAGAAACTGTATCAAAATGGAAAAAAAAATATGGACACACTGAATGAATAATATACATGATACAGCTTTTCTGTAGGACAATGTTTCATGTTCAAAGGATGACCTAGGAACATTGATGAATGTGATGGAGGTAATTTTCTCCATTTGGCAAAAACCAAGACAAAATGTAAAAACATGATAAGAGAACATTTACACAGAATACAAGGATCAATGTAAAATATTACACATTATTTAGGGGATAAAACGCAAAACCCCACAAGTGGTGAACAAAATCATTTTGAATAAGGTAAGAAAGGCAAAATAATACCCCATTGTTTTAGATGAAAGCCCAGATGGAGAACAGATAGATTTCCAACAGCAAATTACTCTGTGTGCAAAGATTTTGTGGGATTTTATGCAACAAATGACATGGTTGATAAGGATTTATGCATATTCTTAAAAGACTAATACCAAATTCGAATTTAGAGAGAAATATCTGACAGGCCACAGATACACCTAGAAAACAGAATGGAAGGCGAGAGTAGAGTCACACAAAAAAATTACAGGGCATTCGATATTCTTTGTTTTGCACATTGTCAAATACGTCAGTGAATGTTACCGCAAAAACTTTTGACCACACTGAATTTTTGTCAATATCTGAGAACTGTACAACTACTTTGCTGCTTCAGTGAATATTGCCTATATTGAGAACACGTTTGCCAAGCAAAAATTTGAAACTATTAAATCTGTGATGAGAAGATGGGGATGCCGTCAGGCCTCAGATTCACCCACTTAGAAATTGTTGAAAATAGAAAGATACACATTCTAGAATGCAAGTCAAAGTTATGATATTTTAAATAGCTATTTTCAACTGTATTTACCCAGTACTCATTTGAAATCATGGTTAAAGTAAAATTAGCATTATAAGCAAAATAATGGCGGTAACAAAAACGTAATGTACTTATGCCCATCAAAGGCATCAAAAGCATTAGGAAATTCTTTGAAGAAAAATGCAGTGATATTTACTTTTTCTAAATGTTCTTTAGGCGAAACACATTGCCTTTTTCTGACACTGAAATCAACTTTTCAAATGTAGAATATGCTAGAAAAAGGAAGAACTCTCGTTTTGACTACAGATGCTCTCATTTAGGACCCAACATGAAATTTCAAAATTAAATTTTCTCTTTCCCATATAGATACAACATCTTTATTTTTTCGAAGATTTTATTTATTTGTTTGTTAGAAAGGGAGAGCACAAGCAGAGGGAGCAACAGGCAGAGAGAGAAGCAGATTCCCCGCTAAGCAGGGAGCCTGCCATGGGACTCGATCCCAGGACCCTGGGATCATGACCTGAGCCAAAGCAGACACTTAACCCACTGAGTCACCCTGGCGCCCCACAACAACACATCTTTTATTTTTTTTTAATATTTTATTTATTTATTTGACAGAGAGAGGGAGAAAGATCACAAGCAGGTAGAGAGACAGAGAGAGGGGGAAGCAGGCTCCCCGCTGAGCAGAGCGCCCGATGTGGGGCTTGATCCCAGGACCCTAGGATCATGACCGGAGCCGAAGGCAGAGGCTTTAACCCACTGAGCCACCCAGGCGCCCCACAACACATCTTTTAAAGAAAGTTTCGTAAAATTGAATATATATGATAACATTTTCACTGTTTGGAAGACATACATAATTTGAAGAATATAGCAAACATAAACTCTTGTAATTATGTTAAGTTTGCATTTGAAATTGGCTGATACACATAGCAAGGAATGTTTAAATTAATAGGATGTCAAGATGAGAAATGAAAGAACTTGGATCATTTTCTAATACCTAATAGGATCCTGTTAAAGAACTGTCATCTATTTGCAGCAACCATTTACCAGCCACATTTCTGAGTGTTTCTGAAGCTCCTGACATAAATCTAACTTCACCGTTTTCAGTTGCCTG
Organism: Enhydra lutris kenyoni; assembly: GCF_002288905.1. NCBI lineage: Eukaryota > Metazoa > Chordata > Mammalia > Carnivora > Mustelidae > Enhydra > Enhydra lutris. The sequence continues at coordinate 8,596,697 of NW_019154092.1, read as the reverse complement.
TGCAGAACATAGCTTCTCAAATTTAAACTTTAAAAAAATGTCATCAAGGGATGCCTGGGTGGCTCAGTGGGTTAAAGCCTCTGCCTTCGGCTCAGGTCATGATCCCAGCGTCCTGGAATTGAGCCCCGCGTTGGGCTCTCCACTCAGCGGGGAACCTGCTTCCCTTCCTCTCTCTCTGCCTTCCTCTCTGCCTACTTGTGATCTCTGTCTGTCAAATAAATAAATAAAAATCTTTTTTAAAAAAATGACTTAAGATACACAACGTAGCTAGAAAAATCTAATGATCCTTTCCAGAAAATGATATCCTAGAACAAGTATGCTTTGGAATTCCACACTGAGATTTTCATATCCATGAAAATCCTCATTATGGCCTAATGATTTGAGGTTTCTAATTATTGTTATTGATCATGTAACTTTTCTGTTTTTATGTCCCTTTATTTGATTTGTATGAAACGGAAATCATTGCTTATTGCATTTTTATGAGAAGTATGTAAGATGCTGAGATTTTACTGGAGGGAATGGTATCTCTTCCATGGGCAGGTGGGTTAGCGTAGCTTGGGCTCAGGAAGCTGCCTGGACATCGTGGATATCAGCCTTGTCTTTGATCTCGGAGTTGTACCCAGATTTTGTTTACCAGGGAAAGACAGGGTAGGGCCTTGCCAGCCAGAAGGAGGTGGTTGATGCTTCTTGGAAGAATCACTCAGGCCAAAAGAATGACTGGTCCAGAGTTCTTTGCCATGGATTCCTGAGCCAGAGACCTCAGGAGCCCTGAGCTCTGTGAAGAAGCCATCATAAGCCCTTCCACAAACCCAAACACTGGAGAACAAAAGGAACCAGGGGCGAGGAGGGCCACTGAAATTGGGTATATGGCAAAGAACAACTAAATTTTTCCAAAGCAGACTGGGCCAAACTAAATAAAGTTTTGGCTCCCTCCCCTAGGCCAAAAGACCAGATCAGTAAAAATCAAATAAACTGTATTTTTTAAAAAGATTTTATTTATTTATTTGACAGACAGAGATCACAAGTAGGCAGAAAGGCAGGCAGGGGGGGCGGGGAGCAGGCTCCCCGCTGAGCAGAGAGCCCGATGCGAGGCTTGATCCCAGGACCCTGAGATCACGACCCGAGCTGAAGGCAGAGGCTTTAACCCACTAGCCACCCGGGTGCCCCATAAACTGTATTTTTATTATAAGCCTCCAAATTGTGGTTTAAAGGACTGTGCCATCTCTCTATACTTCCCAAAAAAAGGGAAAATTCATTTCCTCTGAACACCTTAGGGAGATTGACCAGAGTCCACCCTAAACACCATAATCGAAAGATCTGGTTGGTTCTGGTACGGTTCTTCTAGCACACAGCTCAAGGTCCTCATTATGGCTTTCCTCTATGTGGGGGCTGAAATGAGAAGCTAAGGAAAGAGTAATGACAGATAATTTGATTAAAAAGAGGTAAAATCAGGCACCTGAGTGGCCCAGTCGGTTAAGCGACTGCTTTTGGCTCAGGACATGATCCCAGGGTCCTGGGATTGAGCCCCACGTCGGGCTCCCTGCTCAACAGAGAGCCTTCTTCTGCTTCTGCCTCTCTCTCTGTCTCTCATGAATGGATAAGTAAAGTCTTTTTTAAAAAAAATAGATAAAATCATTTGTTCTTGTGCAGTTCTCCATTCTGTTGACCATGAGAAACTGAGTCAGGGGTATCATATTTTGGTTCTTTCCTAACTTACTTTAAAAACATTTGTCTAAACACATCAGAGATAAGGATGTGTGTGTGTGTGTGTGTGTGTGTGTGTGTGTGTGTACAGAGAGAGAGAGATTGAGAGAGAGGCATTCTCTTCCTCCCGAAATCCCACTAAGATGATAAGAAAGGCTTAGGGTTTTTCTTTGTTGTTGTTGTTTTTTTAAGTAATAATCCCTCAAGGATGAAAAACAGACAAGAAAATTTGGTCGTCAGCAGCAGATGGAAGAGTGATCGATTACCCAGGAAACCCAAGGAAATTGAATCTTAAGCCAGCAGCAAAGAAAGCTGAGAAACAACATGATATAAAGCAAAGAAACATGTGAAGGGACAATTGGTTATATGCTTAATTAAAAAAAAAAAATCCTAACCCCCTTCGTAATTCTATACTGTGGAAACTCCTCTCCCCCATCCAACAGAAAACAGATTTATTCCCTGGGCAGGTAAAACAGAGGGTCTCTGGAACAGAATCAAGTGGCCAGAAAAAGAGACATGTGTATATGAATTTATGACAGAGGAGGGCACAGCAGTAGAAGTTCACTCTTGCCTGCCTGATAGGTGCGTGGTTTAATTTGCATTTCACTGATTAAGGGAGTTGAACATCTTTTCATAAGATCATTGACATTTGCAACACCTCTTGGTAAGATGTTTAAGTCTTTTGTCCATTTTTCTGATGGGTAGTCTGTCTTTTTCTCACTCATTTACAATAGGTCTTTAGACATTCCCAACATGCAGAAATCCTTCATTTTTCCTGTTGTCAGAATATAAGTCTTTTTCTGTATACATAGAGCTCTTTGTGTTTTGCTCAAGAAATCTTTCTGCTCCAAGATCATGAAGATTTTCTCCCACGTGAACTTGTAAAGCTGCATGTGGTTTTTGTCTTACCATTTGAGTCCCTGATTTACCTGGAGTTTGTTTTGAGGGAGGGTGTGAGGTGGGGTCTAATTTCACTTCATGGCCATGTGGAAGTCCAACTCTCCTAGGTCTGGTGTTGGAAAACACACTGTCCTATGATGCACCAGGGTCATAAATCAAAGGCTGATATGCATGTTTCCAGGATCTGTTTTCTGTCTTCGTTGTTTGTCTATCCGTATACCAGTACTACGCTGTTTTAATTACTCTTATTTTATAATAATAAATTGGGCATTTGTGTATATCTTGGCTAATTTTAATGAGCCCAGTTTTCTGGATACTTTGGATTCATCAAGTGTCTCTGACAACTCCATCATCTCTCTCTTTGGCCATATCAAACCCTAGACCCTAATCCTTGCCCAGTTACTTGTGTAGTAAACTTCCTAAGCTAACATGGTCACTTAGGACCTTTGGCTGGTTGGTTGTAAATGATGGTAGCCACCAAAAACAGTTGAGGTTGGTGAAGTTTACCCACAACATTGCTGCAAGAGTATAATGAAACCATGTCTCAAAACAGACATATAAACACATATAAATTTTTTATTATTTAAATACTTTTAAGGATTTTATTTTTTTAATTATTTACTTACTTATTTGTCAGAGAGAAAGCATAAGCAGGGGGAGCAGCAGGCAGAGGGAGAAGCAGGCAGAGAGAGAAGTAGACTCTCCGCTGAGTAAGGATCTTAACAGGGGACCCGATCCCAGGACCCTAGGATCGTGACCTGAATGGAAGGCAGACACTTAACTGACTGAGCCACCCAGGTGTCCCTAAACACCTATAAATACTGAATAAAGACTTATTTGTAAGAGGACACAAAGGGGTTCATGAAACCTCTTCTGTAAGCCCTATGAAATCCCAAGTCAATTTCCACCCTACAGGAGGAAAGGTCACTTAAGGCAGACACAACAACTTTTCAGCAGCAAGAATCTGTTACCCCGACGGCAGGTTTCACCGTATTTTCTGCTAACAGGAGGTTATGACACAGGACTGTGTATAGACTGAACTCTGGATCTCATCTCTAAGTGGATAGGTCATGGGCCTCCCTGGTCCTTATACCCTGTCTGTGCAAGGATACAGTGTCTCTACTGTCTTTTAGTTCAGCTGTATACCTTGAAGTCCAAATCTTGTTGCTGTCTGGCTCCCAGTCAACAAGCCATTTGTCACTGCCCAGGACTCCATGCATACCCATCCCTCTGATGACATCTCCACATCTGTGAGCAAAGAAGAGTGTCACTTGCACCTCTGCCCACTGGTGGGATTTCTTCACCACTTATCCTGAAGGTCACTCCCGAACAGACCTGCAGCAAAGTATGAAAATAACCCATCTACCAGGGGCGCCTGGGTGGCTCAGTCATTAAGAGTCTGCCTTTGGCTCGGGTCATGATTCTAGGGTCCTGGAATCCAGGCCCACATCAGGATCCCTGCTCAGCAGGAAGCCTGCTTCTCCCTCTCCCACTCCCCCTGCTTGTGTTCCCTCTCACTCTCTCTCTGTCAAATAAATAAATAAAATCTTTTTTAAAAAAAATCCTTCTATCAGCCAGACCTGAATTTTTTCTTCCTCTGCCAGCTAATGATGGAAACCCTTCTTCCCATCCCACCCCACCCCTGTTAAGTTACAGGTTTCAGTTGGGGATTATTGGGCATTATTGTTTGAGGTGGTTAGCTTGAGATTCTGGACCACCAGTTTACGTAAGACTTGGGTCTTCTGAGCCTGCCAGGACTGATCTCGAATGTACATTACCTCCTAAGCTCATAACATGGTAGATCTGATCATACCAGTTCATGCTGGTCAGCTCTGGTCATCCAGGCACTTGGAACATCTGGTTAGCAAACAAGTCAGTCTCCAGTAGGAACCAGTAGCACACCAGGAATTGATTTGCAAATGGCCAGTGGTTCTCTGCTGCAGAATGGCATCACTTCAGACATAGAAGTACTTGGGATGCCTGGGTGACTCAGTCGGTTAAGCGTCTGCCTTCGACTCGGGTCACGATCCCCGGGTCCTGGGATGGAGCCCTGCATCAGGCTCCCTGCTCAGTGGGGAGCCTGCTTCTCCCTCCAGCTCCTGGCTGTGCTCTCATTCTCTCTTTGTCAAGTCTTAAAAAAAAAAGAAGAAGAAGAATAAGAAGTGGAAGAACTTACCATCCAGCCTCCTTACCTTCTATGGATCCCTCTAATAGCATCAGACCTGCCAGGAAAATGGCCTGGTGGAAGGCTAGCCTGGACCTTCTGCAGAGCTCTCCCTGCTCTGAGCCCCACTTGAAACTAGTAGCCTTCTGAGTCATATAATAAATGGGTCAGAATCATACTCCCAAGTGTGCTATGTGCTATGTCTCTAAAATCCAAAGAGTGTCACCAAGCACCTTGTCTTTTTAGTTTGGGGGTTTCTTTTTGGTTTTTTGGTTTTGGGGGGTTTGTCCTGGTTGAGGATGCAAGGGGCAGCCACTTCCCCTTTTCCTTAGAGGGGATTTCCCTACTTTCCCCAAACCATTAGATCCCTAAAATCTTGAGGGCACAAATCTCTAACCGTTAGCTACACCTGTATTTTACAAAGGTGTGAAGAGTTCTTCTGGTTTATACCCACCAGGTTCAATTAGCACCATATCACCAACAAAGTGAACCAGCATGGTGGTTTGTGGAATGTCAAGATAATCAATGTCCCAACAACATTGGACAACAAAGAATGGGAGGGCTCAGGAAAGTACCGGTGAGCTTCCTTATGAAAGTCAACTGCTCTTGATTCTTCTTTGAGAAAAATGCATTTGCCAGATCAATAGCTGCATGCCAAGTGCCAAAAGAGGGGTTAATCTGCTCCAATAAAGGTATTTGTTCATTTATTAGAGCCACTGCTTTCAGCTGCCATTTGTTTAATTTGAGGTAACCCACTTCCATCCGCCGTAACACCGCTGGATTGCGCAGGAACCAAACAGGGGATGGAACAGGATATGCTGGAGCTCAGACCCCTACGTCTTCTGCCCTTGGTGGTAGTGCTGATCGGTGCACTATCTTCCAAGATGTGGTATTGCTTCTGGATTTCTACCTTGGCCAAGCCATGAAAGGAAGAAGCTCCTTTCACTCATTGGCCAAGGGTGCCCCCCTGGGGTTAGCACCTGAATGTTCCAGATGCTCATGGAGGGACCTGCCATAGGAAGTGAGGGGCTGTTGACATGAACCCGTCAAGATGTAAGACACTGTCAAGTCGCCCCTTCACAAAGCTGTTCAGAACCCGTACTGTGCCGTTGGCTACTGTGTAGCTGGGACACCTTGTGGGATCAGGAGGATTTGAAGGAACTCCAGAGGCATTTGATGCACTGAGTCCTCAGGGTAGTAGGCAGATACAGAAGGGACACCTGCTTTCTACTGCATCGTGAGTTCTTTAAAGGTGGGAAGCCTTTTCTGGATCTCCCTTCATCAGCTAACATGAGAGCATCAGGTCGACCTACTCAGTTGCATTTGTTTGTTGCATAAACTAATAAGCTGATTGGACGATGAAGCAACATTGGATGGGAAGATCCAGGTCCGATTCACAGGTGTGGCAGCCCTTAAAGAAAAGATGCTGCTGTAAAGCCAGGCTGCCATGAGCATGCCTAGGCACAGAAGAAGGAGGTCATAGCAACAGTGGCATCTGTCATGACTCGGGTGAAAGAAGACAGGGCAGCCCCTGGACCCCTGGCTCCCAGAACTAAGAGTCTTTAGTATTACTAGTCTTTAGTCTTTAGTATTACTGCTAGAGAAACCCATTGTCTCACACTGTATGGCTTACATATGTAGTCAGAGCTAAGAAATTGAAGAAGTCATCAGGAGAAAAAGACCAAGGTTAGCCTACTTCCTCAAAGAAGCTCGTGACTTTCTGTGGTGAGGGGCCACGGCTGGCTGTGTGGGTGGGACTGCGGGGGACTTTCTGTTCCTCCTGCCCAGGCACCAGTAGGAAGGACCATTGGAAGAGGAGGGGGACCTCAGTTCCTCACCACCCATGGGGAAAAAAATACAGGCTCAGTCACCAGCCAAATGCTAAGACGCCCACCTTCAGTTGGACTACAGTTGGAATGGGTAGTTTATGTAGAGAACAAAATAGAAAGAGAGAGACAGAGGGTAGAAAAGGAGAAGGAAGAGGAGGAGGAAGAAGGGGGAAAAGAGAGGAAGGGAAGGGGAGATTTTTTTCTTTTTTTAATTGGCATTTTTTTGTGGCAGAAAGCCACAGCTCCACCGTTAAGAAGACATTATTCCAGGGGTGTCTGGGTGTCTCAGTCATTAAGCGTCTGCCTTCAGCTCAGGTCATGATCCCAGGGTCCTGAGATCAAGCCCCACATCGAGCTTGCTCCCTGCTCAGCGGGAAGCTTGCTTCTCCCTCTCCCACTTCCCTTGCTTATGTTCCCTCTCTGGCTGTGTCTCTCTCTGTCAAATAAATAAATAAGATCTTAAAAAAAAAAAAAAAAAGACATTGTTTCAAATAAAATGACTGCCCGTTCCAGTGAGAAGGTGTGATTTTGGACTTCGGGAATGCACTTAAAGGCAGTAAAATGTGTATTGTCCACATAACAGAGTGGCCCAGCTCCGGACCTCCACGACAACAGCCTGCGTGGGACAGCCTCGCTTGGTTGAGACCCTCCCTGAGAGACAGCATCTCTTGGAGAGCAGCCGCAGCATACCATTAATACCATCGAACATACTCCATTATTAAAATACAACATCGTTGACTTTAACCTTCAAATTTGAATGCCTCCAGGAAAAACAAGGAAAATCCAATTTTTTTAACAGTATGATCATCAATGAGTAAACCCAGAAGAATATTGGAAACACACAATAAAACTATAGTCTCCGGGTGCCTGGCTGACTCAGTCCTTGGAGCATGCCACACTTGATCTCGGAGTCGTGAGTTCGAGCCCCACGTTGGGTATAGAGATCACTTAAAAGTAAAAAATCCTTTTTTTCAAAAAACGGTCATCTTGATTGAGGTGCCAATCTTCCAAAGTTTTAAAATCGTTTATGTACTTTCTCACTTATTTACGGGCTTGAGGTGGACACAAAAGAATACATTATTCATGTATTCTAATGGCTCTATTATGCCTCCTAATTCTGAACAATTGAAGGCAGAAACAAGCAATTTGGAACCCTTTTTTCCAACTCTAAAAGGCTATATAAATGAAAAGTATTATCATTTCCAGTGTTAACGCTGAAGCAGAACTCCATGTAACCCCTCACATGTGTGACATTTAGGAAGAGATGCAGGGCCAACAACACATGGCTGCATTTTCAAATTTTCCAAACAAAAAATAGCTTTCAAGAACGAATCTCTTACTTACTTAATTAATTAATTAATTTACTTAATTAAGTAAATTAATTATCAATTAATTAATTAATTAATTTACTCACTCATTTATTCCTTCATTCACTTAAAATTGAAGTAAAGAAGAGGGGGCATTTTTTCATGTATAAAAGGGTATAAAAATGCAACTTTTGACTGAGGCCCTGACACCAGGAAGATCAAAGGCCAAACTGAGCTTCCAAATAAGGATGTTAACTTTTAAAGAAAGTCGTGAGGACCTGGGATGCTGACCTGCGTCAAAGGCCAGAATGTGGAGAGACTGGGGGGAATCTTCCAGGGGACTTCTAGAGAAAACTGTGGGTGGGCTTGAAGTCCCAGCCCCTGGGAGAGAAGTGGAGGACTCTCGGTCTCAACTCAGACTGCAGAGAGAGGCATGAAGGGGACCCCGTGGAGAGCTGGTTGGTGTTCCATGCGGTGGTGGCCCTAGAAATGGGTCTCGGATTCCCACTTGGGAAGTTGAAAGAATGAGAGATGCCAATGGCCCAGGGGAGGGACGGCGGCCGTGTGGGAGGGCCATACCCCAAGATGCTATAGCAAATGGACGTGAATGCTTCCCCCTATGAGAAAGCCATTGCTGGCCATGTCTTGTCCAGGTGAGCCCCCCTGGAGGGGCAAGGAGGGGCAGGCAAAACACAAACGATGGACCAGGAGAAAATCATCACTCTCTAACTGCAAACAGGAGGTGCCTGCTCGGGTGGGTGGCTGGAGGAAGGCCGCTGAGGCACCCACACCAAGGTTCAGGAGACAGAATCTGCCAGCAGCTGAGAGCAAGAAGCCAGCTCATGGCAGTCTCAGCATAACACAGACCATTCCTTCTCGCCTTGCCATTGTCCCCAGGTGACCCCCAATCCTACAGGGGCTGGAAGTCATGGTTAGCAAATGGACGGGGTTTGGGAAAAAACAGAACCTTGAATGTTCCTCAGTGACAGGCCTCCCACCTGGTAGTGAAGAGACACCTCAATCAAATCAACTTTGAGCTTAGAAAATGGCCAGAGACTGGAAATCCTCATTTCTATATTGAGACAATTTGTATCACTTGAGAGTGACCTGAAAGCCATCAAGCGGCCTGAGTTTTAATCCAGGTATGGAGAAAAACTGGTTCCACTGAAGGAATATGAAAGAACAGGGGCAGATCCACAACAAGCCCACCACGGCTTCTATCTCAGAGTGTGGATAGACAATGTGCTTCCTCAGTGGGGGGAAAAAAAATGGTGTTCAAACATCCCAGAGGTATACGGTATGATTATAAATCTTCTCCCCTCTTTTGCCTGTTCATGGAAGCAAACAGTTATAATTTTCTCTCCCCAGCTCACAGCCCACGTCAGCTCCACCACCCGTCTGCCCTTTTCGGGAACTGGCCTCCCCTGCCTGTGAACCTGATCGCATCAAGCTGTCTTGTTCTCTGATGCTCTTGGCTGGTCCAAAGGTGGAGCACAGACCCCAGCCAGGACTGCCAGAGGCCTTCCCTAGGAGTCTGACAATAGAAAACGAGATGGAGTTTATATTCTTTCTTTCTAGGAGCTGCAGATAACAGCCTTTTCCTCTTTTTATAACTGGGAAGTGGAGGAGGATCACAAGAGATAACCGATGGAGCTGACACCCCTGAGAGGCGCAGATGAAAGGTGAGAGAAAGGCCCGATGGGCCTGGAGTCTCCTGCTCCCCTTCAGTCCCGGGGCCCCCGTGCATTTCTCTCTGTGCCGTGCCCAGAGCCTAAAAATCAATTCCCCCTTTTTGCTAAAGCTTGTCACTGTTCAATTTCTGTAATCTGAAACCTTGTACATTCATTGCTATCTTGACATTTTCTAATTTTCTGTTTTTGCGAAAAGGCACGTAAGCTTGCTTAGCTCAAATTTCCCAGGGTCCCAGGACTATCCTGATTTAGATGTAGGGTCTCCATCTGCTCTCACAGGACACACAAGAAGGCACACCAGACGTTTCGTTTCCACTCTGCCCCCATTTTAAAATAAAAGAACAATATTAAAGAGGGGAGAAGAAAACAAAAAGACAACTGAGGAGTGCATGAGTGTGTGTGTGCATTTGTGTGTGCGAGAGAGAGAGAAAGAGAGAGAGAGAGAGAGAAAGAAGCTCAGTCCTGCTCTTTCCCTGCTCATGATTAAAATCCTCATGGACTTCTTATATATTTTGGAAGAAGCTGCTGGAGCCATGTCCTCCCTTCATTATATGTCACTGCCAACTTTGAGTGGCAGTTTAGAGGAAGAGGATACAAGATATTTGATCCACCCCAATGGACCATATTGTACTGGTTTTGTCTGAAAGTTCTACTTTCATCTCTAAGATTTGCTTGGGGTCAGTAGTTCAGTCCTTGGGACACCTGCCTCAGCCCAACCCCTGTACCTGAGGGTCACTCGGAGCAGACAATCTGCTGCGGACTGGAAGGACCAGGTTTCCATGCTGGCACACGTGACTCTCCTCTCCCAACAACCATAGTTCATGTTAGACCAGGATGGACATGTGATCCAAGGGGGTCAGGGTTCTCCCTCCCAGAGACTGCAGATGGTTTGAGGCTGGAGCTCAGAGCCATCATCTAGAATCAAGTCTGGCAAGACCATCTTTACCGGATCTGTACCACTTGTAAGAAAGCCATCTGTAGATATAGATAAATGGGGCAACGGAGCTGAGAAGAGGACTCATCATCTGGTGACGTCCTTATGTGAGTTTGCTAGGGCTGCCATAGCAAAGTCCCAGAGACTGGGGGGCTTAACCACAGACACCCATATCTCACCATTCTGGAGCTGGAAGTCCTCGAGCAAGGTATTGGCAGGACTGGTTCCTTCTGAGACTTCTCTGGTGGCCTGTATGTAGGTGGCTTTCTCTTCCCTGTGTCCTCACCTGGTCTTACCTGTGTCTGGGTCCTAATCTCTTCTTATGAGGACAGTGGTCATATCAGGTTAGGACCTGCCCATATGACACTATTTTACTTTAATCACCTCTTGAAAGGCCTCCTCTCCAAACACAGTGACATTCTGAGATACTGGGGGTCAGGACTTCAACATATGAATTTGGGATCTGGAGAGGGACATGATTCAGCCCTTGACGCCCTGTGTCTCCTCTTCCAATATTCCTAAATATAGCTCAGTCTGGCACCTGGTTGTATTTCCCATTGGGAGGAGGATATAAGAAAACAAATTCCAACTTTTGATTTGTGATAAACTGAGTAGATCTCTACATCAAATAATTCTTGATAAAGGTAATTACTCTTCTAAAGCCAAAATCGGGGGCACTTGGGTGGCTTAGTTGGTTGAGCATCCAACTCTTGTTTTTGGCTCAGGTCATGATCTCAGGGTCCAGAGACTGAGGCCCGCAGCAAGTGGGGGGTTCCCTACTCAGTGGGGAGTCTGCTTTCCTTTTCCCTCTGCCCTCCTCCCTCTCTCTCTCTGAAATAAACAAATAAATCTTTTTTTTTTAAATATAGCAAAAATTTCCCTGTGATTTTCCAGAATTGTGAGAACCAGAAATGTTACTCCTGACTTTCTGCATGAATTTTAAGCAAGAAACAATTTCTAGGTACCATCCACGCTTTGAGCTGAACTCAGCTTTCTTAAAGCTGCTTCTTCTCCTTCCAATTGAAATCCATATTCAGCCTTCCGCATATTATGCCAAAACCAAAATGTGGCCATCACCTTTCCTGTCATCACTAAGGCCATCTACATAGACATTTAGGAGCCACCCTGTGGTTCCCATTTTCTGAACTTTGTGATGTTACATGTACTGTTCTGAGTAGATACTTGACTTCCACAAAAAAAAAAAAAAAAAAAAAAAAAAAAAAACCAGGGTAATTTTTTAATAGAGGAGTACAGGGGGCTTGAGGGATTTCAGAGGCGAGCAAGGAAAATGACATGGCTAGAAAGGGACAGTAGGACACACAAGCTTCATCAGGCACCCCTTTGATGGGATCGCATGTGGGGGCGGGTACCTGAGGGCAGGAGACTGGTCTAGAAGCTTCTGTACCAGGGACCCCAGATCAACAGGGGAACACCCAGGCAATCAGAGAAGAGGTTCAGAGAAGGGCCTTCCATGGCGAAGTGATGTCTCTGGACAGAGAGCCCCAGGATCAGATCACTTTGAAGAGTAGCTTGGGGTCTTCATAGCCCCAGTTTACCTGATCCATGGTTAGTAGAAATCAGGTGACTTTCTCAGGCTGTACAAAACAGGCAGGCTCGAAATGGCTAAAAATCTGCTTATAGAGCCTATGTTTAAATCAACTGGATATACAAAAATTTACTTGGCATTATCAAGATTTTGAGCTAAAGGGTCTCTGCCTGATGTGAAGAAATAAACCACATAGGGGTGGATACACCAAGGCCACGTTTGGCTCATTTATATAGCAAGGAGGCAGGAGACATTGGGAAGAAGAAACAGAAGGTGGACCCATCACCTACATCTCATTCTTTCAAAAAGAAAAAGACACTGGGGTGCCTGCGGAGCTCAGTTGGTTAAGCATCTGCCTTTGGCTCATGTCATGATCCTGGAGTCCCCAGGTGAAGCCCCAGATCCAACCCCATGTCGGGCTCCCTGCTCAGCAGGGAGTCTGGTCCTCCCTTTCCCTCTGCCTCTCACCCTGTTCCTGCATGCTCGCTCGCTCTCTCTCTCACAAATAAATAAATAAAATCTTTTTTAAAAAAGAAAAAAAAGAAAAGCCGTTAATTCATGAAAAACAACAGACCATTGCAGAATTTCTGATTATTAAAGGAATGATCCCAATTCAGTAAACTCCCTAGGTGGAGTGACCAGCATTAGACCACCAACTTGAATATCATCCCTATTCATTTCCGTTGAAGAAAGAAGCTCACATTTAAAATATCTAGACTGAAAGATGGTTGCCTTTGAAAGTACCTACTTTTTTTAAAGCATCATATGTAGGCATGCATGTATAATTTTTTTTTGACAACTCAGAGTGCAAGATTTTGATGTAGACCATGTTATAGAAGTGAACACCAGGATGATTCGATTCCCCATCTTATCGACACCACCCGCACACACACATATTCTAAAGATCACTTTATCAAGCAACATAAATTGCAATAATATGTTATATTATTAAGTGATAAAATGGAGACAAGCCTGTTCTTCCCCTTGAGCCATTTCATGCAGATAAAAGTATTCAGGTCAAATGAAGGACAGGATCTAAAAATTTCACCTGGAAAGTTTCGTGCGGGAGAAATTAACTCACTGATAAAGCGTAATAAAATGAGCAGATGGCATGTCATTAAGAGAGATGTGGTTGACCTGCAGTCGCCCAGCAGGGATGCAACTTGAAGATTCAAACCTCACCCTCACTATCTGAACACTCCTCATCTCCTACTGTTGCCTCTAATGGGCCGAACCCAACTGGGAGCCAGAGGGGGAGGAGCCTGTCCTGGCAGCCAAGACAGGTCACCTCCTGGGCTCAGAACCAAGGAGGGATGTTGTACAGTGGCCCTGGGAATGTCCAGCACCAAGACTGTGTCCTCTTGTCCAGGATTAGACTCTCAGGGCCTAGCACATAGCAGGTGATCGATTTAAGCATGCTGAATAAATGAGTTCATTAATTTGCTCTGATGGTGTGTCTCTTCTTCCAAAATTCCTGACCCCTCATTGGTCCCAGAACATGTGGAAGCATTGGCATCTCTCTATCTTTGTCTAGGCTGTATTATCCAGCTCAGACTGTTCTTTGCCTTTCCTCACCTGACAAGTAGGACTATGTCACCCAGAAACCTAGGACTGGCAGAGTGGAAGCCAGAGCAGAAGGAAGATAGGACAGTCATGCAGGCGGGGTCTTCTTACTAGGACCAGCTGGCTGGGGTGGAGTCATAGACAGATGGATTCCTAAGCATGGAAGGAGAGCAGCCAGTAAACTGTTATCTGCTGACACTTACAGCAGGAACCACTGGCCACCTACCCAACATCCATTCCCACCTTCTTCTTTGCCAGCCAAGCGCTGACTTCACTCGAATGCCCAGACCTCACCCAGTAAGTAATGGAGACTGACCATAGCCCCAGGATCAGAGGTAACCCTTGAAGAGAGACCCATTTCCTTGGCCAGCATTGGCTTCAAAGCATATGACCTCATTCTGGCCAATGAAAGATTTGGACAGTCTTCCCCAATTCTAAAAGTTCTTTCTAGAGGAAACACTGGATCTCGGCATGAAAAGGACATGAGTTGGAAGAGGTCATGAGGGGACTTGTCTTCCAGCTACATTTGCATACCCCTTGATATAACACTGAGAAAATGTCAAATAAGCATTGATCAAAATGGTAGGGAGGTGATAGGCAATCAAGTATGGGGTGGGGCCAGACACTGATTCTCAACAAATTGCCTTGGCCGTGAACCTACCTCGACTTAAGTACCATCGGTCTCCTACCCTGAACCTACTGTGTCTGCCAGCACAGGCTTCCTGGTCTTGAGGGCACTGCTGTCATCTAGGGCCAGACAGGGGTTCAGCCAGATTGCTTCCCATGTTTCCAACGCGGTAAGTGGCTCTACCCAAGAACTGAGTCCGAAAAGTAGAACATGGACTAGTGTTTTGGGTGACAACAGTCCATCACCGAAAATCTTACGAAGGCGAGAAAAGAACTTCAGTTCTGACTAACACAAAGGGCAGACCAAGTTTGTACCTAGAGCATCAGGAAACCAGAGACACCCAAAAAGATGGCCAAGGAAAGAGAATTTTAAGAAAGAACTTCATACTTTCTAAAAGAAACAAACAGGCATTGAAATAATGAATCATAACCAAAAAAATCAGAATTCCTCGGCCCTTCATGTAACAGGTAACCTTTGAACAACATGGGTTTGAGCTGAGCATACACACATATAAATATTGCAGGTATAACATGGGTTTTTTTCTGATACAGTTCAGTACTGTAAATACATCCTCTCTTCCTTACGATTTTCTTAATAACGTTTCCTTTTCTTAGCTTATTTTATCATAAGAAAACAATAGGTAATACATATAACTTTGCAAAATATGTGTTAATCAACTTCTTATGTTCTCAATAAGACTTCCAGTCAAGAGTGACCTAGCAGTAGTTAAGAGTGACTCCTGGGGGAGTCAAAAGGATTTTTGGTACATGGATTTTCAACTGCATGGGAAGGGCATAGGCACCCCTAACCCCCACATTGTTCAAGGGTCAACTCTGGTTTGCTAGGGCTCCTGCAGCAAAAGAAGACAAACTGGGTGGTTTTAAAAAATTGAAATATATTCTCTCCCAGTTCTGGAGATGAGAAGTGATAAATCAGGCGGGGTCAAGCCCACTCTGAAACCTGAAGTGGGGGGAATCCTTCTCTGCAAATCTCCCAGCTTTTGGTGTCTTGCCAGCAATCTTTGCTCTTCCTTGGCTTGCAATTTTAGCCCTTAGATCTCTGCTTCTGTCATCACGTGGCATCCCCCTCTTGTGTCTGTGCCTCTTCTCTTTTTGGTATGAAGACACCAGCCATGTGGGATCAGATCACCCCCTATTCCAGTATGACCTTATCTTAATTCAACTAATTACATCTGCAACAACCCTATTTTCAAATAAGGTCACATTCTGGGGTACTGGAAGTTAGGATTTCAACATAACATTTTGGAGCACACATTTCAACCCCTAACACCTTTCTTAAATTTATATTACATTTCTTCTGCTTTGTCTTTGGCAGTACATACAGGGAAGGCCCTGGTGGATGACACAGACATACTCTCCATAGCTTAGGGCTTCCGAAGGTCTTCATCTGGCCTTGGACTTTACAGAGGTAATAACATAATGATGGCTGAGAGGCCCTGAGCATCCTTGACATGCTTTTCTTCCCTATTCTTGCAAAAGCATTTGTCACCATCTACTAAACACTTCTCTGAAGAAAGGGGCAGCAGCGCTCAGTTTCCCATTTCTTCTAGGGCTGACTCTATCAATTATTCCCACATTAAATTTTAAACTCTTTCTGGTCAACAAATTCCTTTTTTTTTTAAAGATTTTATTTATTTATTTGACAGACAGAGATCACAAGTAGGCAGAAAGGCAGGCAGAGAGAGAGGAGGAAGCAGGCTCCCTGCTGAGCAGAGAGCCCGATGCAGGGCTCGATCCCAGGACCCTGGGATCATGACCTGAACCCAAGGCAGAGGCTTTAACCCACTGAGCCATCCAGGTGCCCCCAAATTCTTTTTTTTAAGATTTTATTTATTTATTTGACAGAGATCACAAGTAGGCAGAGAGGCAGGCTCCCTGCCAAGCAGAGAGCCCAAGGCTGGGCTCGATCCCAGGACCCTGAGATCATGACCTGAGCCAAAGGCAGAAGCTTAACCCACTGAGCCACCCAGGCGCCCCTCTTTTCAACAAATTCTTACACAGAATTCCCAAATATGAAACAGATGTTCTTTTTCAAGTGTAAGTATATTTTATACATTCGTATTTGAGACATTTATTCATCCTAATTGAGTAACGAGGAGGAAAAGATTATTTTGATTTTGGTTAATATATAAGTATGGAGTTGGGACTTACACAGCTGCAGATTTATCATAAGGAATGAAGCTGAAGCTTCAGGATCCTTTGTTTGCAGAGGCCTGGGAGGGGTCCCAGCATTGTGTTCTCATAACCATGTGTCTGTAAAGTTTAGAGGAAAATTAACTTTAGTGCAATTTGTTAAGGTTGCTGCCTCTTCCCAAGCTTTCTCTCCTATCACATGGCATTTGAGTGGCCTTGCCTATGGGGACATTGAACTGGGCATATTTTTTAGTTTAGGTTTAATGGGATATACTGTGTGGTTCGCAGTCACTTATATGTACAATCAAATTACTGCTAATAATTCCAAGTAAGAATTATTCTGACCACTGTGCCAACCAACATGGGTTGTGACACAATGGTTCATCTTCAGAAGTCATATTGCAATTAGAACATGTCCTACTAGCTGGCACCAAAAATACATGGACACTGGAGAGGAAATGGCAGGTGTAGTCAGAAGGCACCCAAGGAGTGTTCTTCCAGTAATCAGAGCACAAAATTGCAAGTAGAAAATTTAGTCCTCATCAGTGCCCAAGCAAAGTGAAACTCTTTCCAGTAAAGAATGCACTTAGTAGTGAAGTGTAGACAGGGCACCTGGGTGGTTCAGCTAGTTAAGCGACCAATTCTTGATTTGGATTGAGGTCATGAGCTCTCGGTGGTGGGATCAAGCCCCACTCCATGCTTAGCGGGGAGTCTGCTTGGGATTCTCTCTCTCCCTCTCCATCTGCTCCTCCCCTACCACCCCCCAAAATAAATGGGTAAATCTTTTTTTTTAAATAGTGAAGTATAAACAATTATAAACACATGATACATCTTGTTTTCTTTTTGAATGAAAATGCTGTTGATCAGAAGTCCTACGTTTGTAAGACAAAAACCTAGGGCAGAACTGTGAACAAAGAATATGTCTGGATATGAAGTCACATGAGTTTTACGTGTTCCAACCATCAGTAACAAAAATTTAAAAATTCCAATCAACCATGCTAGAGGAAAGACTGCATTTCAATTCTCACTGTAAAAGATATTACAAAATCATTTAATATAATCAAATGCATGCAGCCAACAAATGTAGTAAAAAAATTACAGACATTATTTGGGCAATTCATTAATGAAAATACTAAGTTTTAAAATTTTGTTTAGAACACTTATCAGCTCTTTTAAATTTGTGAATTATCGTTTATTTTATCATTTGGAAAAAATATTTACTTTTTACCTAATTTTTGTTGGGAGATAACTGTCCATGGGTCTCTTGTGCTTCTACATATCTTACAAGCAAGGGCACTGATAACTTTTGTTCCCAACAATCTTTTCAGGATGTTTGTATAGCAAATGACCTTGGAAGAATTAAATCCTGGCTCCCTTCAAGACAGAGGGAAGATTTAACTGCTGACCAGTATAATAGAGACAATGACTCCCTCCTGGCCAACGTTGGGGATGTTGGTTTGCAGCCCCTTTAAAGACTGGGATTCCCAAGCCTGAGACTCGTCAGGTACCATGCAAGCCCCACTCTGTGCACCATCCACCTGGACCCAGTCCCACAACAGCTGTGGGACTTGAGGACAAAGGAATTGGGGTGAATACGATGCTCGTGTTGTCTGCTGTGCTGAGAGTATTAAAGTGTTAAGGTTAACAAGTAACATGTGTCCTTCTCTTGGTGGGAATGTAAATGGGTGTGGCCATTGTGGAAAACAGTATGGAGGTTCCTCAAAACATTGAAAATGGCACTACCATCTGGTCCAGCAATTCCACTCTGGGTCTTTACCCGAAAAAAGAAAAGCACTAGCTCAAAAAGATGTATGTGCCCTATGTTCACTGCGGCATCGTTTACAATACCCACGACATGAAAACAAGCAAGGTGTACATCAATGGATGGATGGATAACAAATTTGTTACATACACACAATGGAAGATAATTCAGCCTTTGAAAAGAAGGAAATCCTGCCATTTGCAACAACAAGGATGGAGCTTGATGATGTCATACTAAGTGAAATAAGTCAGAGAAAGACAAATACTCTATGGTCTCATATTTATGTGGAACCTAAAAGAAGTGAAGTCAAAGATACAAAAAATAGATTGGTGGTTGCCAGAGGTGGGGAGGTAAGCGTAGGTGAAATGGGTGAACAGAGTCAAACAGTAGAAACTTCCAGTTAGAAGATATATAAGTCATGGTGGTTATGTACAGCATGGAAACTATAGTTAACAATACTGTGGCGTATATTTGAAAGTTGCTAGAAGAGTTAAAAAAAAGGGGGGGTTGGCGCCTGGGTGGCTCAGTGGGTTAAAGCCTCTGCCTTCGGCTTGGGTCACGATCCCAGGGTCCTGTGATCGAGCCCTCCATTGGGCTCTATGTTCAGCGGGGAGCCTGCTTCCTCTTCCTCTCTCTCTGCCTGCCTCTCTGCCTACTTGTGATCTCTGTCTGTCAAATAAATAAACAAAATCTTTTTAAAAAAAAATCTCATCAGACAAAAAAATTATAACTATGTGAGTTGATGGGTGTTAACTAACCTTGTTGTGTTGATCATTTTGCAATATATACAAATATCCAATCATTATGTTCCACACTTTGGACTAAAACAATGTTATATGTCAGTTACATAGTAAAACTTCAGGGTTGGGGGTGGGGAGTGTGTCTTGGCAATAAGGAGACTGAGACTTGCTTGCCTCTCCATGTGTCCATGCCTCTGACCCAGGAGTCTTCTGTCTTCTCACCCGTGGAACTGTGTTGAGCTGACTTGTTAGCTTGCAAGTTATGTAACATCTCAGACCCTGTTCTCAATTTCTCGATGGTTTTGCATTTGTAATTTTGAAATTTCTTAAAGAGTGATCCCCAATTTGTCAAGCCCCGCAAAACCTGGATCTACTCCGAGTTTTTAGATGATGCTTTTTTATAGCAGTTTCCAGGTCCAATAGAATGTTACTTTGACTTCTAACTTGGGGAAATATATTGAATTTGGTATTCTTCTCGCTACTCCCATCTGTTGCCTTCCCTTCCTAACTAGTACACAGCCCAGTTCTGAATGGCAGGACCACAAATTTTGTGGTCAGTTTTGATTAGTTGTCCACATCACAAGTAATTTGCTACTGATAAAGTACATTCTTTAAAAAAGATTAGGGTTTTCAAGCTTACCTCTCTAATGTCGTATTTGTAAGCATGCACTCCCAATATTTGTTAGGATTCCTTCAGCTCCATATATGAAAACCTACTTTGGAAGACTTAAACAACAAGGGAATTTATTCTCTCACATGGTAAGATGTCCCTAGGCAGCGTGGGGGGGCAGGCCGGGGCTGTCGCCATGATTGGTAAATTCAGTGCCTTCACAACCACATCTAAGTCCCAGGTTTTTTTCATCTGTCCACTCTACCATCTACAACCTGTCAGCTAGCTGTCCTCAAGACAGCAAGATGGCAGAAACTCCTATAAGCATTACACCTTTCACACAAAAGGTCAAAGGCAAAAGAGATACTATCTCTTCCTGGGGCCTTTTTTGGTTTTGTGTTTTGTTTTGTTTTGGTTTTGGTCCCGCCCCCCACCTTGGGTCTCTTTTGAAAAGCTACAAAACCTTTTACCAGAAACTCTGTCCTCCCAAAGATTTCCCTGCATTTCTCATTGACCAGATTTTGATCATATGCCCTTTTCTGAGCCACTTACTGGCAAGGAGAATAGAATCTGAGTAACTGACTGATACAAAAACGACATTCCCCCCACTGGTCCTGATGCTTGGGCAAGCTTTACCTGAAGCACATGACTTCACAGAGCAGTGTGAGAGTCTGGACAAAACTCAAGAGTTTTTTTAACAAAGACGAACGATGCAATCTGATTCCCACCCTCATGATAATGAATGCTTTTGGGTACAGACAGTACTCTCTTTGCAGGCTCGGATAAGCAGAAATTTCAGTTACCGCAATTTAGTTAAATAACACTATTTCCCCAACGGTTCAAATTTCTGTTACCACAGTATATTAACTACAAGTAATTGCATAGAGCACAAACTTCACAGCTCGCTCTTCAGCGCACAGATCACTACAAAAATAGCAGGTGTGCATCGTAATCAGTGACCAACATGTCTGTCAGGTACACACCAGAGAAAAGGATGGACTCCCATCAAAGCTTGGTAGGGATGTCAAGACTGATGAGGTCATGCATTCACCAAGAGGCAAGTACTTGCTTCCTGACATTGCTAATCAGTAAGTGGGGTCACTACTCTCCTTCCTACAGCAGAGGAGAAAAATCCACAGCTGAGAGTGGTTCCTTGATTGTAAATGATGGAGCTGTGTTTAAAATTACAGAGATCCAATCATATTTTAAATATCGTAAGAACTAGCGAACAAAGGAAAAAACTATTATGATTGCTCTTGGAAAGCTAAGGACTCTCCTACAAATGTGAACTTCCAATTAATTTATGGGCAATGCAAGAGTTTTACAAATCCGGTCTGTAGAGTAATATCCACATGTACTACGCATTACCAAACCCAGTTCTAAATAAAGCTGAAATTCAGTGGGTTACGTGATCATTCTCAGCAAATGTGCCAGCTCCTATCATATTTAGAACCCTGTGTTCCGAGGTGCTCAAATTCACGCTGAGGAATTTGCTAAACAAATCCCTGGCAAGGAATCACAGCAGCGATTTTCTGTATCCTTAAGTCCTTTCAACTAGAAGTGGCATAACACCCTGCTCGAGTCCGTAATTCCTAAACTTGTAGAGTGTTAATCTTGGACTTTCTTAGTACTGTTCGAGGTTTAACTCACTCGCTCCCCCAAAGGAGCATGCCATTTATTTATATTAAAAGTGAAACGGGGGCGCCTGGGTAGCTCAGTGGGTTAAGCCGCTGCCTTCGGCTCAGGTCATGATCTCAGGGTCCTGGGATCGAGTCCCACATCGGGCTCTCAGCTCAGCGGGGAGCCTGCTTCCCTTTCCCTCTCTCTCTGCCTGCCTCTCTGCCTACTTGTGATCTCTGTCAAATAAACAAATAAAAGCTTAAAAAAAAATGAAACGGAATAAAAACTGCTGAACTCTGAATGAGGCAGCAATCAGGGCTAAAAATAACTGATTTCGTGTGTTTCCTATGGAAAAGACATGACATTTCCTCCTATGAAAGACAGACAGGACCCGGCAAGACGAAGAAACCTACTTCCCACGGGGAGAGGGTGGGGCCTTAGCGTGACTGGGTCTGCACGGGAGCCCCCAGTTGGCAGGGTGTAACGGAGAAGGCCTGGATCGGGCGAGCGTCCCAGCAACTCTTTGAGTTTGCAACAGTGATTTGGGGGATGTTATCTTGAGAATGTAGCAGGTTTGGGGGAGAGATG
Source organism: Enhydra lutris kenyoni (assembly GCF_002288905.1). Classification (NCBI taxonomy): domain Eukaryota; kingdom Metazoa; phylum Chordata; class Mammalia; order Carnivora; family Mustelidae; genus Enhydra; species Enhydra lutris. Next base: position 8,574,958 of record NW_019154092.1, on the reverse strand, counting down.
GCTAATGAACTGCAGTCGTGCTTGGGGACTGTGTTTAGTGAAAGAAGGGAAAGGAGGGGTGAAAAAGGAGAAGGGGGAAGGATGAAGAAGAAATAGAAGTTACAAGAGCCGACAGAAAGAAAAGACAGGGAAGAGAGGGCATCGGAAACGGAGCAGCAGGGTACGGGAGAGCAAGGACTAGGAGGACGCAAAGCGAAGCCGGCCGGGGTGAACGAGCAGCGCTAGGCGAGCGGTCCTCCCGCCGACAGGGGACGCGCGAGCGACGGGCCGCCCGCCCCGCGCAGGTCCCGCGGCCCCGCCCCGCCCCGCCCGCCCCGCCCGCCCCGCGCCTGCGCTTCCTGCCCCTCCTCGTCCGGGATGCTGCTGCCGCTGCTGCGGAGTAGCTGCTTCCCTTCCTCCTCTCCCGGCGGCGGCAGCGGTAGCGGTGGCGGCGGCGGCGGCGGCGGCGGCGGCAGCAGTAGTGGTGGTGTGGACGCGGGCGCGGGGAGCCAGCCGGCGGCGCAGCTGCAGCGCGGAGCCCACGGGCCGCCGGGGCCACTCGAGCGGACGGACACCAAGCCCGGGGCCGACCCCCGGCGCGCGGCGGAGGCCGAGGGGGCGCCGGGGCCCGGAGCGCGCGGCCGGGGAGCGGGCGGCGGCGGGCGGCGGGCCGAGCGGGAGCCGTATGCGTGCATGGATCCGGGCGCCGCGCTGCAGAGGCGGGCCGGGGGTGGCGGCGGCCTGGGCGCGGGCTCCCCGGCGCTGTCGGGCGGCCAGGCTCGCCGGAGGAAGCAGCCCCCCAGGCCGGCCGACTTCAAGCTGCAGGTTATCATCATCGGCTCCCGCGGCGTGGGCAAGACCAGCCTGATGGAGCGCTTCACCGACGATACCTTCTGCGAGGCCTGCAAGTCCACCGTGGGTAAGGGCTCCGGAGCTGGGCCGGACCCCGGCTGGGCCCCTCCGTCGCCAGCGCTGCCCTTCCGCGGTGCCCAGCGCCCTACCGGCCGCGTTTTCTTTGCGTCTGTGAGCCTCTCCCCCTCTAGCTGGGTGGCCTTGTATTTGGTGGATGGGCCTCGGTGAAATTTCGGGGGAGGGGCGACTCCAAATGGAAGTCCCTCGATCCTGTTCCTAAAGCCAGACCGAGATTTTCGTGGTAGTCTCCACGCAGACTTGTCCTTGGGGCCTCCGGACCGTGCATCCTCCCACGGCGCAAACCCCTCACACCCCTCCCACGTCCTGATCCGAGCTGGTTTTTGAACCAGCGTCCCCTCTCGCATCCTCCAAGGGCCGGTCATGAGACCAGGGTGATGCATTGGTCCCGTTCAGTTTTCAGGGACAGTGTGAGAATCTCTGCACGGCAACTCCTGGCCCTTCCATTACTCACCCAAGAAAAAAGGTGCTGCGAGGTGGGAAGCAGGCGGGCAGCGTAGTGAAGTTGAAGCTCTGCGCCTGGCGAAATGGCCAAAGTGGGTCATCTATAGCGAATTCCGGTGCTTAGGCTCACCTTGTGAGAACCAGGGCTTATTTGCTAATTTTGAACTCACTTTTCCAATGCGCCGAAATAATGAAGTTTGAAATTCCCTGCGGAGGCTCTATGGAGAATATTAAAACTAAAACTACACTAAGTTTCTCATTTTAACTGTCAATGCGGGTCAGAGGGACTTCAGCTGTACTTGTCGGTGACCTCAAATAACCCTGGGACTTGCGGAAATGGGGAGGAGTCTTCCAAAATCACCTAAGTGGGTGAAGTGCAGCAGTGAAGTAAATACGGTAACTCCAGGTCAGAAAATATTTCACCCGCAGCATCTAAAATGGAAACTGCAGAGGGGAAGTTTTTTAATGAAGTCAGATTTAGGAGACTTGGTATGGAGGTTTTTCGGGTTGGTATGGGTAGTAGTTTTTTCCAATGGAAAACCCGTTAAAGCTGTCAAACCTAGGGGAACCGCATAGATGAGCTAATACTTAAAAGGAAAGGGCAGTCACCTTCAGTGATAGGCAGTAAAGGATCTCCTGCAAGGAAGTCCAAGAAACATTGAGTAGTATTTAAATTTGGAAGTACAAAATTAAACGTATCTTCCGTGTTCCTGTCCACATACTTGGCGTTGTAACCAGTGGTAGCCAAGGCAGTACAATTTGGGGAAGAATGGTTTTTAAATGTAACAGAACAGTACTACATTTTCAATGTCTAATTGGAAAATTAAACCCCCAAATTTCGTACTGTCTTTTTTGTTTCGCCTTTGAGAAGTGTTTCCCTTGGTCCTTTTTTAGAATGGACTATTTGGGAAATGCTTGGGCTCTCCGTGCCCTTTGTTTTTAAAATGATAACCCCTGGGACCATGATATTAAAACTGAGTAGCATTACTGTACCTGTTTTAAATATCCAATCTTGGACCATAAAGAGGATATGGAGTTACTGAACAATCAAATGAGGTTTACATTGTTATTTTAGTACCTGGTGTAAATAGAGGTAAAGGCAATTTAGTAGAAGTAACAGTGTTTGATGGCTGCATACTTCAAAATATATAAAAATGAAGGATAATATGACTGGACTGTGTGATAAAGAGAAATCAGCTCAGACACTGATAGGTGGATAAATGAGAGGTTGGAGGGGTGGGGGTGTGGATAGGAGATGGGCAGAGATGTGCTTTAGAGTGGGAAAGAGAAGAGGTGAAGAAGGGTTCTCTGAGCAGGCTAAGCAGTCAGTCGTGCAAAACCACCCCTGCCACCCCACCCCCGCCCCCTTCACAGCCAACTGTAAGTACAGGCTTTCACTTGTACTTCTGACCCAGCCATAGATATCAGAGGTTCCCGCAACCACCTCCTTAGGTCTGATTAATTTGCTGGAGCAGCTCACAGAACTCAGAGAAACCTTCTCCTTTGTAGATTACCAGTTAATTGTAAAAGGAGTTGATGCAGGAAGTGTTTTGGTGGTCCCTGGGGATGACTCTCTCCCCATATACCATGTGTTCCCCAGCCCTCAAGCTCTGAACCCGCCCTTTTGGGTTTTATGGAGACTTCATTACATAGGCATGGTTAAATCACTAGCCATTCATGATTGGGCTCAGTCTCCATCCCCTTTACCGTCCTTGTGGCGGGGATCAAAAATTCAGACCCTCTAATCGCTTAGTTGGTTCTGCTGACCAGCCCCCATCTTTTAGTGACCTGAGGGGCATTCCAAAAGTCACTTCATTAACATACCAAAAGACACCTTTAAAATTTGCTCCCTAGAAAATTCCAAGGGTTCTAGGAGCTCTGACAGGAATGTGGAAAAAGGCCAAAATATATTTCCTTGTATAAATCACAGTCTCACAGCCACATTCTGGGAAAGACTCATTAGTAGACTTTAGGAATAAGGCTTCAAGACCTTGACTGCCATGCTAAGGAGCATGGACCTTATCCCATAGCAACTGGAGCTGGAAAGGCCTCTGAATATAGCATTGGCATGGAGACAGTGAAACTTAATTTGGCAAGATTGCATAGGATATTTATTTGGGAATGATGAAGAAACAGGAGGCAAGGAGACCAGGCAGTTTGGTTCTCTTTCCTCCTGGCAAACATAAATATATACATTTCACATATCTCCCACGCTGCTACCATTGTGGGGTTCCTTATGTAGGTGGGTTTTTGTCTTGCTCATTTTTGTTTCTTCCAAACATAGCCTACAGTTCATGGCTCGCTAACTGTTGATTAATTGTGGGAAGTTCAGAGAAAGTTGATAACCTCTGGTCTAATCCAGAGTACGAAGATACTTCAAGAATGCCAACTAGCCCCCCTTCAGTCTCTGCCTCTGAGTTGTTTGTTCCTTCTTGCAATCAGATCATTTACGGAGCATCTACTGGGAGTGAGGTACTATGCTACTGACTGGAGATCCACTGCTAAAGGGGATGTGGTCTCCAGAAGTGTCTCAGAGCCTGTGGGGAACAGGATGACCCATGTTGGTAAGAGCGGTGATGGAGACGTGTGCAGAAGATTCGAGGAACGCAGTGGAAGCCCCTCTGATACGGGCAGCAGGAAGAGGGTTTGTTGTCTGGATGCTGTAAAGATGAATTCATTCCCCACGTTCCTTTAGAAAAATGCTGTTTAAATGTAGTGTTGGGTGTGGTGAATTGTGGTCGCCTCACCTGAATGCCTCCCGGCTGAGCAGGTTAGCCCATGGCCAGTTGTCCTTCTGAGGCAGTTTTCCAAGTTTTAGTAGCAAGGTTGGATCCACATAGAGGAAGATTGTCTTCCACAGTGAACTTGCCCTGTCTGGTTTGCAGATGTGTGCTGCTCATGACAACAGAGTCTGGAAGAGACCCCGGGCCCCACACCATGGCAGGGAAGTGTCTGAGCATGCGCCCACCCACCCACCCTGGTGGGTCACTCAAGTGATGGCCTCATCTAGCTCAGAGAGGAGAGTGCCTCCAATAAGTGCCTGGTTACAGACACTCAGATTCACTTGAACTTTGTGTAAAAGATTGGAGTGGAAATCCCAAGGGCTTTGAGAGAAAGAGCTTGATTTGTAAAATGAGCAAACTGTTGGTTTTTGTTGTTGTTGTTGTTGTTTTGTATTGTTTATCAAATCCGAAGTTCATTTGGTTTAAAACACACACAAAATCCACCAGGCCATGAAAGGCTAAAAAGACTATATTTACTTAAAGTATTTAAGTAAAAACTTTTGAAAGTCTATTTAGTAATTGACCTGTTTAATGGATATTGCCTCGGTGGAGTATTATTTCCAAGTGGGATTTTGTATCCACAGAATTGAATTAGTCCGATAGAACTAGCATAATTTGACAGGTCCTTTAAAAAGTACAAGGCAGGCGTGCCTGGCTGGCTCAGTTGGAAGACAGCTGTGTGACGCTTGCTCTCAGGGTCCTAAGTTTCAGCCCCACATTGGGTGTACAGATTATTTAAATAAATAAACTTAAAAAAAAAATAGAGGAGCACTGTTTTGAAGTTTAGGAAGTGAAAGCAAATTAATTCTGTTGTAGAAATCTACAACTATCTGACATGCAAGAAAACCCGTTAAAATTTTGTATTTCTTGGCCTTTGTTTTATTTCTGAGTACTTGTTGGAAGCTAGTTGTTAACTTTGTTTGAATTAAAATGGTTTTACCAGGTAGCACCCACCTTCACCCCTGCACCAGCGGCGTTGCATTCTAGAAAAAAACACTGGAGTAAGAATGAGGAGGCTGGGCTTTTGATTTAAGGCTCTGTCACTAACTAGCTTGTGACTTTGGATAAGTACTTTCCTTGTCTCTGCATACAAAATATAACATTCTATTCTCAGTAGCTGCTGTTTATTGAGCACTTACTATATCCCAGCAAAAGGGACACTGTCTGATCCTCACAGCCATCCATGAATTTATTCCCATTTTATAGATGAGGAAGCAAAGTTTCAGAGAGGTAAGCACCTTACCCTCTGTGGCATAGCTGGTCAGGACCAGGACTATAAGTGAGTTCTTTCTGTTTGTTCCTTAGCTTACTCTGAGGTTTAAAGTTACTTTGCTCTGTGAAAATTCCGTGACTCGCAATCAGACATCACAGAGTCCTTCAAGACTTAATGGAATCTGGTCCCCCTGCAGGCCTGTGAAGATAGCAAGATTGTTGACCTGTGGTATCACTGAAATTAACTTTCTTTAACTCAGCCGCTATCATCACTCATCACTTGCATTCTGGATTTTAAAATATGCCCTAAGGATTAGATTTCTTACCTAACTATTCAGACATTCAGACATCTTCAGCGTTTTACATATTTATTAAAATTTTCCAAAATTTTATATGTATGAATAGAGGAAAAGTAGGAGTAAGGCAGTCTAGACCAGAATTCCAATTTTCCTGGGCGGTTATGTATCCCCCGGGCAGTGGAAGCCTGGGATTGCCAGTTGTTTTATTTTGCCAACTAAAGACATTTTTGAAACTCTGCTGCTACCAACTTTTCAAAAAATAAAGGAATAAGGAAAAAAGGTGAAGTAGACCCCAAAAAAATTAGGAGAGACATACTATCAGCATTAAAAAGTTCTCTGACTTTAGTTGCAAGGACCTTAGCACTCTGCGTTTTCCTCGCTGTGCAGCATTGCGGTAGACAGACAGACAGACACACACACACAAACACACACACACACACACACAAACACACCACCCCCACCCCCACCCCTGCCGCCCCGGCTGGCCCCAGGAGTAACTGCTCGTAGGTAATGGTGCTTCTGTCAGAGTCCAGAGTTAAGCCGAAGGTGTGCTGGGGACCCTGCTTCATGGGCAGGAAACTTAGTGGTACAGGTAGGGGAGAGTATTAGCAGGAAACAGGTGAACGCTAAGCCCCTGCGGAAATGGCTTTCTGTGGTTCTGGCCTCGAGTATTAGGGGACGTGCTGAGTGAAATGCAGCCCACGAGGGTCTGGTCAACTTTACCTCAAAGCAGTGAAACCGCCGTCAGGGGAAGCTGACTGCTTGTGCTTCGTTCTGGAAACAGATCAGACTTTTTTGCCGGAAAACCCAGAATGAGCATCTACTACTGGATTGAAACTCTAAATCGTGTATTTTATTTTGCTCCTCTTTGCTCTTATGCAGTCTTCCACAGTCTTCCATGTCGTGGCTGATCTGCCTAAGTGTTTTCACTTAAAAGAGAATTAGGGAGCGTGGTCCAGAATTCCCACCCCGAGAGCCCAAGACCGAGAGCCTCTTCAGTGCTGTCTCACTGCCCTGCCAAAATGATGTAACACGATGACTCAGGGAGATGTGAGTGTGAAAGGAACAGATGCGGATGGTTAACATTTCATTTTTATACCAGCAGATGCTATGCGTTGTCATTAGCTTGGTTTACTTAATGAACTGGGTGCAAACGGAGACGCTTGTGCTGAGTGTGTCCCTTCTTGTGGAATAGTTCGCTTTCAAAGAAAGTATGGAAATTTGGTTGCCGTCTGGTTGTTGAAGTTGAATAAAAATCTATTTAAAGGCCTGACTTAAGTGCATTCAGCCTTTCTCTCCCTGTGCCACACGGAAGAAGAAAGGTTTCATTATGCATGCTAGAGATCGAGATTCTTAGAGATTGCCTCTCTCCCTCCAGCCGTGTGGAGTGGCCAGGAGCCGTCTGCTAGCATATCTTAGAACTGGCTTCGGAAGGCAGAGCAGGCTCCTCTGAGAACGGTTAAGTCCAAACTATTCTCCAGCCTTGAGTGCCAGATACATTGTTCTAATTAAGCATTTGTTGGGATGTGTAAAGTAAATGTAGCTCTGTGTAATGTAGTCAGTCAGTGGGTATTAGCGGAGAGGCTGTTGTATTTATGTGAGACGCCGCTCCTCTAGCCATTTTGTAGGGCACAAAGCTAGTGCCTCCTTACCCGGCTTGTCCTTTTTAGAAGGGCAAGAGACAGAGTCGTGGCAGCAGCCACAATAAAACGTTGGGAAAGAGATAAAATGCTATGTTGCTGTACTTGAACAGAGGAAGAAATTGATTATTCTCCTTTTGTCCTTTGATTGTACAGCTTTGACATTTGAAAAACCAAAACTACAGACCTAAAAAATAGTGCCCTTAATTGAATGTGATTATGTTTTTCAGAAACTCCTTATCCGTTGAAACCAGAAAACACAGCACCGGCTTAACAGAACACTATATTCCATGGAAAACCTTCTCCTCCCTCTCCTCCCCACCCCCCCCCCCCCCAAAATCTGGCGGTCACCACTGTTTGGTTTCCGGGGCTTACGTAATAATGTCTTCTTAGTTTGCAAACTGAACAATAGCCCACAACTCCACCTCAGGCAGGCGTGTGTTAGAAGTAGCTGATGAATAAAATTCTCATTTTCCCACTTTCCTTTAGGATTCAGGAACCCCTGAGGCTGAGCCAGGCCCCAGGTGAAGGGGTGTGCAAATGCCTTCTCTCCCTCCTCAGAACCCTGCACCAGAACCTCGGGCCTGGGTGACTGTTAACGAATCACACCTACCGTCTTTCACTTTGAATTTTCAACTTCTAAAGAAAACCACTCCACCTTCTCCTTGGCCACTACTCCTTCTAGAGAGGCCCCTCCGTCCCCAGCCCCCTCGGTGTGATAGGTGGAAGGACTGGGTCTGAAAGGTGGATGCAGGGTTCCGGGTGGGAGGCCCCTCTCGCACGAGCAGTCGGGTGTCTTTAAGTGAGCAACTTAAGTTCAGTTTCCTCATTCATGGAAAGAAATAAGGAGGACTTACATGCTTTTCTTACATCCTGGTACAGGAATAAATGGGAGTGTAATATCTTGGGTACCTGGCCTGAAAGAGGCCATTATAAGGGTCGGTTATATTCCCTTCTCCTAATTTATGCCATAGATGCAAAACCTCTGAAACACTCTACAAATGAATCTTTATCCTTTACAGAGACACACTGAAATATATAGGTGAATGCGAAAATCAAAATGTAGGGGTATCTGGGTGGCTCAGTCGGTTGAGCATCTGATTCTTGGTTTTGGCTCACGTCATGATCTCGGGGTTTTGGGATCGAGCCCCGTGTGGGGCTCCGTGCTTTGTATGGAGCCTGTTTAAGGTTCTCTCCTTCTCCCTCTGCCCCTGCCTGCTTCCTACACATGCTCTCTCTCTAAAATAAATAAACAGATCTTTAAGAAATAAATGAAAACACATGACCCAGGTGAAGTGCAAAATGCATTTGACAGTCTGCATTTTTATGGACCCAATCTGAGTAATAGTCAAGTTAATGTTTTGTGCATACGATGAAAATATTACTGATCCACTGTTGATCTTCTGGGGCTTGGGGTTTTTTCCCCAGATTCTCCTCCCCTCCCTCTATATTCTCTTTATAAAAAGTTAACTTTGCCTTTTCAGAGGGGTCTGTCTGTAACCAGGGAGCAGAGGAAGCCTTGCTGGTGCGGGAACTGTTGTCCAAGGCAGCCAGCAAGTCTCACTCTTTTTAAAAATATTTCCCTAACGATTCAAAACTAATATAATCTAAAGATATGTTTATACCTTCCAGCTGTCCCACCTGTGAGCCTGCACAGTGAGGTGGGAGGAGTGTAACTTGGAGCCATCCACCAGGTTCAAATCAGTGCCCTTAATACTTACCTGCTTGGTGACTGGGCTGCTACTAGCCCCTCTGACATCAGTGTTTTCATCTGTAGAATGGGGACAATAATACCTGCCTCATAAAATTGTTAGGAGGATATATTGCAGTGAATTAATGAACATAAAACTCTTAGAATAGTACCGAGGCGCAGTAAACAACATAGAAGAGTTCTTAATACTTTAATTAGGAAGGGAACAAACTCCCTCCTGTGAAGGTCTTTCGTACATGTATATGCTTCATGAAAATGCAGCCGCCTGCCTGTTCTGATGGGCTCTGTGGGGCGCACACACTCGCCTCCCTCCCTGCCTCTCCTTTGACATCGATCCCCTCAGATCATCCCTGCCTCATGCACTTCGTGGTACCCCTTTGTTGGTCCAGTCAAGTGCACGGCTCCCTCTTTGCGCTGCGTGTGTCAGGGACAGGGAGACACCGGCTGGCGTGTCCAACTTGGAATGAAAGAGGCACCTCTTACTGATAGGATAGAGCCTTCATGTTCTTGGCCCGGTGAGCATTTTTAATGTCATACCATCATTTTTCTATTTTAATAATAGTACCTTCTGCTGGGTATTTTACAGTCGTAGCACTTGGTTTCTCTTGCGTTGAATCGTCATTGAATCCTTTTTTTCTTTACATGGTGCTTTCCTCTGGGGACTTAGGTTGTACTCTCCTCTGGTAGGTGGTATTTGGGCAGAAGACTGGCCCCACATGCCAGTGACTTGTTTTCCGATGTTAAATTTACCTCTCTCTATGTGACTTTGACTCCTTTCTTAATTTATTTTCCCACTCTCGACTCCACGAAGACGCCGGAAATCCTCTCCCTTAGTAGAAATATCATGTCCGAAATCGGATGACGCCTTATAAAATCTGTATCCCTGGAAGAAAAGCCGCTGTGTAAACTTAAGATCGTTATTTTAAAGTGGCAGTAACATCATAACCACTGTTGGAATGGAGACAAATTTAATTTCAAAGTCTGTGAAATATTTCAACCTCTTGAAAGTGTTAAGTAAAATAAACTCAGATCTTGGGGTTGTAGGAGATGGGCAAAGAAGTAAAAGGGGAGAAGTCCATTCAGCTGTCATCATAGGTGTGGATCCTGGTGTTATTTTTGCTTTTATTTGTTTAGCTTTTTGCTGGAAAGGAATGTGAAGAAAGAGGCTTCTGTTTATTTTTGCCATTTTCATTTTTGTAACTTCTTATGGCCTGGCAGAGAGAACTATGGTAATGTTTTAGAAATGTTTTGCCTGAAGGGGAACTTAGAAATCTTATCAGCAGTAAATATGCCATTCTTTATGCTATTGCTAAGGTTTATGAAAGACAAATACAAAGAAAGCCAAGTGCAAAGTTAAGCTTTGTTCTTTTACAGCTCAGTTAGGGTGGTCTGGGTCATTTGTAGAACATTTCACACCTTACCTTTTTATGCATGCATATGACGTTCATTATAACAAGTTTTCATTGTGGGCAGTGTTATAAATTTGAATCTAGATCCTGCCACTCAGCTAGCATGTTAGATGACCTTAAAGCAAAGCACCTTGACCTCTCTCCACACTGGTGTCTCCCTCTGTTAAATGAGGATAATAATGCCCACTTCATTGGGCCGCCGCAGGATCCCGTGTCAGCACAGAGGGTCTGACAGATGTCCACTATCATTGTTGCTGAAGAAAAGTAAGATCAAGAAGACATGGTGACTCAGATAGAACCATCTGTGCCCATTGATACAGGAATTATAGCTCTGTGAATTGTGTCCTTTCTGATGAAAATATTTTTACAAAGACTTTCGTAGCATAAGTAAGCTTAAAGGTATCTCCTATTGCTAGAATAATGCACTTAGTGGACCACTTCCCATCTAAGTGACTGAATCAACTATTACCATAATAATCCCCTGCGATGAGGGCATGAAGGGAGAGAGTATGAGCGTATTAGGACTGCCCCATCCTTTAAGGACTTACCATCAACAATTGGAATTGTAAGAGAAATGAAACACTCTTGTTTCTAGGTGACTGTCTGTGTTACCAGACCCTCAGAACATCTGTCTTTCCTTCTTACTAAGGTATTTTGTGTGAGTTTTGTTGTATTGTTTTGTTTGTACTGATCAGTCCTGAATTTCCTTAAGCTTTCCAAGAAGAGTCAGCTTTTCTCCTTATGTGTCCAGTATTTGGTAGAGAAGAGGGCGTGGCTTTCATCGATCAGATTGATGGAGTTGCTGTTGTGTGTACCAGGCTGTATCCTAGACTGCAGGGAGTCAGAGATGACTCTGTCCTTGGGGAGGCACAACACAACAAAGAAGGGATAGGACAGTTCAGGTCCAAGAGCAGAGTGCACACTTGGGACTTGGGGGCAGGCGGAAGGGTTCAGATGGGGAATCACCTGGGACCAAAAAGGTTTCTGGACAGACAAGGAGGCGCTCTAAGAAGAGAGAACAGCAAGGAAAGGCACTTCTTTGCCAACTGCATGGGCTGGTGATTTAGGTCAGTATGACTGAGCCCTTTGAGGGCAGGGACTGTCTCCATCAACTGATGGTAGGGCTGACGGCTTCCCCTGGTCGTCGGGTTACCTGTAGGAAACAGGGTTTTCAACAAGGGCCACAGATGGAGATGCCACTCTTTTTGCCCCTTGCCTGTTCCTAAACATCGGTCCTAGCACCTCCTTCTAAGGCCAGCTCTGTGCTGACCGTTCCTGAAATGAATCCGCTGAATATTTGAGGCTGTGGAAGACTTACTACCTTCTCTGAAGGATCATTATAACTTCTCTGACATGCAAATTCTTAAAATAGGCAACGCTGAGAGATTTTTTTTTTCTTCATGTAAGATGGTTTTTAGAAACATTTAGTTGTTATAAGCCATAAACTGGAGTAGGTTTCCAGTTGTTACGGGCTAATGAATGGTGGTTAAATGTGGTAAGGGATACAGTCGAGAGAGCGCGCTCTTTTAATGGGCTCTTTTCTTTTATGGGGTTTTAGAGCGCGCGCTCTTTTAATGGGCTCTTTTCTTTTATGGGGTTTTAGATTTAGCCAAGGGCTATTTTTCTGTTGTTAGTGAAGTCATTAATCTCACTGAGACTAGACAGTCTTCATCTTGGCTCAGCAGATTCTTAATCCTGTTCACTGTCGGTTCATATTCGTTTTGTTTTCCTATTAAATTAGTGATGTACTTCCTGCCACATGGTGATAACATTACCGCTTATTTCCTGATTCTGAACACTGACAGCCTTAGCTTTTACTTTTATTCATTAGACTTTGTGGTTACAAAGGATTGTTCGTAAAAGTTGCCGAAGTTGTTCAAGTAGGTTGAAAAAGAGTGTCTGACATATTCAGGCTGAGAGTGATTCTTGAGAGGAAACAGCCTAATCAAAACAAAAATTACTGGTGCTGCCTGTTTCCAGGGCTCCTTTCAACTGACCTGAAGCAGAGCTCACAAAAGAGGTAACTTCTGCCAATCCTTTTAACAAAGTAGCAGCCTCTGTAACAAGTTTTACCGAAGTTACAGCCCCCTTAGCTTAAACTTTAAAAAAAAAAAAAAACAAAAACAAAAACAAAAAACCCACAAGGTATCTGGAAACAAAATAAAATAGAATAGTGGTCATGACAAAAATATGAATTTGATTTGTAGTTTGCTATCACAGAGTGACCCGATGAGGCCCTCACTGTAGCTAATAGCAGGAGTGGCTGTTTTGTCCTTAAGCTGTGTGTGTTTAAAATCAGAACGTAACAAATATCTCCAGGCTGTTTCTTGTGCCTTGCCGAGGAATATCACTTTAAGTGACGTTCTTCCTTATGGTTGAGTCATTCGGGAACTCTGAGGATACTGGTAGTCCACAAACATGCTTCCTTTTTCAAGGCTGGTTTAGAGTGTCGCTTGAGTTTGAAGAGCAAATCGGTTCCAGAACTGAAAGTGAAATGGAACTAACCAGCTTTCACTCAGTGACATTTGAAATGATGGCTGGTGTAAGAGATTCAGAATTAAAACATATTCCCTAGCTCTGTTCTCTTGTGACAGTTTCTATTCCTGCCATTTCTCTTCATTGTACAGACCGAGAGCTGCCCCCCCCAACCCCGGGTTGTAAACATGTCTTTCTATATTGCATTGGTATCTGCAGTGTGTTACTAATTATACAAGTCAGTCACATGTCTTTCGCTTCACCTCAAGAACATCATCTGACTTTGCAGTGCTGCAACAGATCCCTGAGATGGAGAGCCCGGGAGGGGGTCCTCACCCACTGGGTGGCTGCTGAGCCCTCACTGGCAGCGCCCGTTGGAGGCCTGGCCGCACAGCGACCCCGGATCCCAAGAAACAGGCAGGAAGTGGTTCCTGGAGGGATTGTTTCTAACTCAGATTCCATTGGCATCCCTTTGGTTTGTTTTTCTTAGTTGCGAAAATGGTGTAAAAAAACATTGTTTTGAAATCTACAAGTTTTCAGGGCGCCTGGGTGGCTCAGTGGGTTAAAGCCTCTGCCTTCGGCTCAGGTCATGATCCCAGGGTGCTGGAATCGAGCCCGCTTCAGAGCTCTCTGCTCAGCAGGGAGCCAGCTTACTCCTCTCTCTGCCTGCCTCTCTGCCTACTTGTGATCTCTGTCTGTCAAATAAATAAAATCTTTTTTAAAAAATTAAAAATTAGAAAAAAAGAAATCTACAAGTTTTCTATAACTGAGACCCATATCAGGTAACATATACAAATGAAAATTTGGTTTAAAAAGTTACCTGAAGCTTTAAGGGCTTACTTAGAAAACAACATGATGTTTTGCTCAGTGTTAAAATCTGAGGGCCTCACCTGTGAAAAGAAATTAAAATTGGGTATGTTAGCCTGTATAAGTAAGTCTTTTAAAAATAATTCCTGTTGCAGCTGTTGACAATGTAATAAAGAAGTCCTGTTTATATATTAACTAAATTTGTTGTGAATGCTACAGAATTTGGTAAGATAATTTCTAAATTCAGACTGAGGCTGTTTGAAATCAAGGTTGTTTCCTCCATTTCCTGTAAGAATTTCCCCCAATGTATCATTCTTTTAAAACCATTCAAGTGTTAATGTAATTACCAAATGCATTTTTTTAGTGGCTTTTATGCTGAACTTGTAGTAGTGATAAATCATACTACGTTTAGCAAATGCTACATAGGTAGTTCCGGGTAAAACATGGTGTAGGTTGATCGTTCAGTTGCCTGTGGAAGCAGTCGTAGACTGGGCGCTACAGGCATTGGTGGACTTCTGCTTTTCCTTTTAGGATTTAGTGACATCAGGTTTTTTGTTTTACTGATAATGAATACAAAAGGTACAAATAGGATTCTTTTTTATGGAAAATTGCATCTTTATTTTTTGCTTCACTTTCATTTGTTTTGTTTGCAGGTGTTGACTTTAAAATCAAAACTGTAGAGCTAAGAGGAAAGAAAATCAGATTACAGATCTGGTAAGTGGGGGATCCACCCCCAGTAACCACCATGTGTCTTCACAGTCTGTACGCCTGTCTAATAAAATTAACTGTCCAAGCTGGCTTGCCTCTCCTACTTTTCCTCTCCTTTGCTCATCTTTAAATAAAATGAACAGTAAGAAAATTTAGAAAAGACTACTTAATTTCATCCTTCATTTGCACCTGGGGAATGGAGAAAAAAGAATGTTACTTTAATAATAGCTAACTGGGGCCTCGATGCCTCTTTCCCAATCATTGTATTAATAGCCAATTTGTCATCCCTAAGGTGATTGCCCCAATGCTTGTCTTCACGTTTTTAAAGTGATTTTGTTTGAGAGTATGCAAGAAAAATTGCAGCCCGTTGCTGACCCGATCTGTGCGGTTTCAAGGCAGACCACCCACAGACGGTTCGGGGGCTGCCCGGGGTGGCGCGGTGTGAGCACTGCAGTGGGACACGCATGCTCCCGCTGGCCACGTGGCTCATACCGCGTGACATGAGCCCCGCCTGTGCCAACTGGGAATGCATCCAGAGCCTCTCAAGAGAAGCCCCTTCTCGTAGCGTCACGGATGAGCAGCTAAGGTCGCCGTGGGGGAGCTGCGGGGCACTAGGAACGGGCTGTGGGCGCCCAGCAGCCCACAGGCGTCCCTAGAAGCCCACCCGCGGGGCGCAGAGCCCCTCTGGTGCTGGCTTCAGCGTGGCGCCACGGAGGGGCTCCAGGATGCCCCTGTGTTGGTCACATATGCTGTCATGTACTCAGCCTACTAACTCCTCTGCAGGTCCACCTCAGCTCTGAGTGTTTGTCCACCATGTGTGTGTTTGCTTTCATCTGCGTTCCTTGCTCCTCATCTGTGGCATCATCGGTCACCTAATGCTTGAATGTTAATGCCATGCCTTCATTCTCCGCCCGCGCCCCTGGGTGGGCACTGCTGCCCACCGGAGGGGGTCTGAGGTAATGTCTTCGTTTGGTCCCCTGCCGCTGTGTGACCCACCATAAGGACTATTTGGGTGTGGGAGTGTGGGGGTTTGGGCTTTGGTTTGGTTATGAAACATTAACAGTCTTGCCTAAATACTTAATGACCAAACAAATGGATATTTCTTACTTTAGTAGCCCTTTTTTTGGAAAGCCGGCAAACTTTGTCACATTGCTGCCCATTTTTAAGCTCTGGAAGGGACAACGAAGTATCTTCCACATGAGCTGTTGTTTCTGATTGTAAGCTCTCTCAGGTAAAGACCATCTCTCAAAGGACTATCCCGGTGGTTCACCTCTGCCTAGCACCTGTGGGTGAGATCCTATCTGAAGGGCATTACTGAACAGAGGGTGATGGAGCTAATGTTAGGCCGTCTGTGGAGCTTTCTTCATGAGTGACGGCAGTGTCTAGGTGATGACATCATGGCCTGGCTAAGCAGATGTACCTTAATTACTGAATTCATACTTCAATTTTCATCTCAGGCAGTAGTAATCTGACCTATAAAAAGTATGTTCAAATGTCCTGTGGCTCCCTGGAACTCAGCCCACGAAGACCGTCTGTGCCAATGACATTGGCTACTTCTGGAATCTCCGGACAGTGCCTCTGAATATCTCTAAGAGGGCCTCACCCGTGACTCCCGCCTGTGGGGAAAAGCATGCTGGGACAGTTCCAGGAAAGGCACAGGACACCCCTGAAAACCATTATTTCTCTGGGAAGTAAACGAATTCCCCAGCGTAACTGCTCTGCTTCTCCTTGACTCTACTGAAGAATACAACTGAGGAAAGAAATCGAGATTTAGTGACTGTATTGAAAAGTTGATTACGGGGCACCTGGGTGGCTCCGTTGGTTAAGTGACTGCCTTCAGTTCAGGTCATGATCCCAGAGTCCTGGGATCGAGTCACACATCAGGCTCCCAGCTCCACAGGGAGTCTGCTTCTCCCTCTGACCTCCCTTCTCATGCTCTCTCACTCTGTCTCTCTGTCTATATCTCTTGCAAATAAATAAAATCAAAAGAAAAGAAAGAAGGAAAGGTTGATTACACGTTTTCCACCAGGAACATTCCAGTGATTCAGTGAGGGAGGAGGGCGTACGTTTTCCCAAAGGGATTTTCAGCAGTGAATAACACATCCACAAAATGCCCGCGACTTGTTAATCACACAAAACTCAAAGCCAGATTGTTGTCATCTGAAGCATTTTGTATAGAGGATTAAACATTTCCTTCATTATTGTTAACGCAGTAGATAGAACGGAAGTATGGGGGTCGAGGCTCACTGCTTAAAGGAACACACGACTCATTTCAGAGTTAGAAGCCGCGCTCGCACCGTTGCTGTCATAGTCTGCTTTGTTGCGAGCCTGCTGTCACCACTTTGCTGTTGTAGTTGATGACCCAGGAGGGGCCAGGAGGGCTCTTCAAAGAGCCTCCGTAGCCTTGCTCTGCTAAGAATAGCTGTGCTCTGATTTTCTAGAATGTTAGTCCATGGACATTCCCAGCTGGTTTTCACAGAGATCTGATTAGAAGAAATGCAATTTTTTTCTTGATGATTTCTGGATATAGCCGAGCTGAGGAAATATGAACCGGAGGTTCCTAAAAGTTTAAGATACCGAAAGCTCCAGGTGGCACTGTCACACTTTTATGTGACATTTTATATCATTGCCATATTTTTCAGTCCCTTGATTATCTGTGGCCAGAAAAAAGGACCGTTTTCTCATCTCTGTGCTTAAAATTGCTTTTTTGTGTAAGTGTAGCTAAAACAGTGTGTGTCAGCTAGAAGACAGCTTCATGAATTAACATTCAGATGCTATCCTGAAGCTTAAACACAGGGAATTAACATGCATCATATAAGGGCCCCTCGGACCTGTCCAGCACGCCCGTCTTCCCTGTGGGGGGCTTTGGTTTTAGCCAGCTTTCTTATGTCGACATCAGGGCTTGCTTTTCATTCTCTGCTTGGAAGAAGTGGGGACATTTCGTGTGCAGAAATTGATTCCTGCCCTGCAAATTAATAATTCCGTCTTTAAGTGGATGTATTAAATACAAGTAAGAATCTCTAAGTTTTCAAAGCGTGGTCTTACTACAAAACTGGCGAAACAGAACTGCCGGAGTTTTTCAGTTTGCACCAAAAAGCAGAGAGAGAAATAATCACCGCATATTTCAACAGAAGCAGATGACAATTTAGCTGACATTAGTACACTGCAAATCTCGAGAAATCCTCTATCACGACAGTGAAAACTCAGGTTTATGGAGATAGAGAGGAAATACTAGGATTCTGCATCTTCACAGAAAGAAAGAAGTATGATCACTGCATTGGTGTCTTCTTAGCAGCTAATTTTTGAGAAGTAGGAACTCAGGTGCGCGCGACTTCTGTGGTACTGGCGCATAGGAGATCTGTAATCCGTACTCGCTGAGCTGTGTCTGCATTTCATTTCCCTGTTCTTTGACTGAATGTGATAGCAGATAATTTAGTAGTGGAAATAAGCAAAAGAGCTTCAGAGGAATAGAAAACAAAAATTTGCACGACCCACATATTTTGGAAATAGAGGATAGTCTCTCAAAGGAAGATGCTTTTCTACCTCAAGCATTCAGAGCTGGAAACAAATGGATGGAATTTAAGGAATGACCTTAAATGGGAGTGGCAAATTGATTAAGGGTTCCTCCTTGGGGTTTTTGTAAACTGTACTTACTGGCTCAGTTATTTGTGTTAGAATGGTTGCCTCTGATTTTGCATTTTGAGGTTTGCCCTCTTCCCTGTGTCTGAGTGAAAGCCAACAGAGATCGCTAATTTCTTAATGTTTCTGAGATTCCTGACTGCCTCACCCAGGCTACAGGTGTTTTAACTTTATGAGAAATGCCCTTTATTCTCCCTATCATTCAACTGTTGGCTTTTTTATTATTTACTTTTTATTCTAGAAATCTTCTGTACAACTTCATGCCTATACATAACAATATTTTACACAAATAAAGGAGTTAAAGGAGAGTAAGGTTCATGTCAGGTCATATTTACCACAATAAATAAAAGCATTTAAAATTAGGGGCACCTGGGTGGCTCACTTGGTTAAGCGGCTCCCTTCAGCTCGGATTCAGGGTCCTGGGATCAAGTTCCGCATTGGGTTCCCTGCTCAGTGAGGAACCTGCTTCTTCCTCTCCCTCTGCCTGCTGTTCTGCCTACTTGGGCTCTCTCTCTGTGTCAAATAAATAAAATGTTTTTTTAAAAAATGATTAAATTAAAAAACCATTACCTCAGGGCGCCTGGGTGGCTCAGTGGGTTAAGCCTCTGCTTTCAGCTCCGGTTGTGATCTCAGGGTCCTAGAATTGATCCCAACACCGGGCTCTGCTCAGCAAGGAGCCTGCTTCCCCCTCTCTCTCTGCCTGCCTCTCTGCTTATTTGTGATCTCTCTCTCTGTGTCAAATAAATAAAATCTTTTAACAACAAAAACCCGTTACCTCTAATTTCACTGTTTTTGAGCCCCCAGTGTCTAGATTCTGATTCTTTGAATGTGTGCAGAAATTAATGTCAGTTGAGTTGCACTAAACAGCCAGATTAAAGTTGCTTAGAATAAAGGTTTATTCTATTAAATTGTTAAAGTACTATGCTAACCAAAAATTTCAAAGTAGAAAAAGGTATAGTTATTTTTACTTTTTAAAGAAATGAGATACTATTTCTTAACAGTATCCGAACAGCACAGCATATTTTTTAAAGTATTAAAAATATTTGATCAGATCCTAATTTGATCAAACCATAACTTGTGATAGACTGGGAAACCATGCTCTCAAAGATTTAATTCCTTATTGATTCAAAAGTATTAATTATAGGGGGTGCCTGGGTGGCTCAGTCGCTTAAGCATCCAACTCTTGATTTCAGCTCAGATCATGATCTCAGGGTTCTGGCATCGAGCCCAGCGTCGAGCTTCACACTGGACATGGAGCCTGCTTAAGATTCCCTGTTGCCCTCTCCTGCCCCTCCCCCTTCTAAATAAGTTGTTGGGTTTTTTTTTAAAGATTTTATTTATTTATTCGATAGAGACACAGCAAGAAAGGAAACACAAGCAGGGGGAGTGGGAGAGGGAGAAGCAGGCTTCCCTCTAAGCAGGGAGCCTGATTCAGGGCTCGATTCCAGGACCCTGGGATCATGACCGGAGCCGAAGGTAGACGCTTAATGACTGAGCCACCCAGGCACCCCTAAAATATATATATTATACCCCTGTCTCCCTAGGATTCCAGAAATAATTTTATTTATTTTTTTTTAAAGATTTTATTTATTTATTTGACAGAGAGAAAGATCACAAGTAGGCAGAGAGGCAGGTATAGAAGGGGAAGCAGGCTCTCTGGAGCCTGATGCGGGGCTCGATCCCAGGACCCTGGGATCATGACCTGAGCCAAAGGCAGAGGCTTAACCCACTGAGCCACCCAGGCGCCCCCCAGAAATAATTTTAATCATTGATCCTTGTGTAAATGAAATGGTACCTGGATCAGTTCCTTCTTACTAACCTTGAAGGTGCAGTGCCCATTAATGTGGTCTTTAAGGTTTTTTAGGAATCTTGAAGAAGTCAGTCCCCACCTATCCTATTCAGTTTTCCAGGTTTGGGGCATTTTAAGTTATTTTACCTTGAAGTGGCATCAGCTCCCCCATTCTGAACATGTAAACTTCATTCAGCACCTGCTTACTGAAAGCCTGCTACAGGCCAGACACCCTGCCGGACCCTGGTGGACAGAAACAGACCAGCCTCGGCCCTCTTGGACCTTCCGGTCAGAGGCAGCCGGGGATTCTTATATCCTCTGGAACAAAGCAAATGGCTTTGCTTTATGTGAAAATGAATTTGCCAACAAGCTTTTTTGTGTATTTGGCGTAACAATGCCATCACTAATGTGAATTAATTTGGGGGCAAGACCAGTGTGAATAAAGCTGTAAGTTACAACACGGTTGCCGAAGGGAAGGTCATGTTAGGGAAACAGTCCCACTAAGCGCAGCTCAAGGGAAGTAGTGTTTGATCAGATGCATCTCGGAAAAGCTGCTCTTTCTACCTCTCAGAAACCCACACACTGTCATTTTGGGAGGCATTGGATGGCCTTGCAGTGAAGAAGCCTATTTTCAGTGCCTTGGCCCCCGGCAGTGTTACTGCAGGTAACTGGTCTCATATGCCCCCCAGGAGTGTGCTGTGAGTTCAGGGTCTTTGGGAAGAGCTAAATTATATTATCTTTAGAGAAATTTGTCTCCAGATCAGAAGCCCTGCTCCATTGAGCTCATTCATAAATACATGATGGTTTTCAGCAGTTTCTTGGCTTATTAGATGGAGAAAATAATGTCTCAGCCATCTCCTGTACACTGTCCGTGAGCTTACATCATTCTTCATGTTGAAATGATTGACTTCAGCCTGGAGAATAAATACAACTTCTTTTAAAGTAGCAGTCAGACAATAATGAACTTTACCATATTTGAAAATCTATTCCCTGCCCCCTTTGACCCCTTTTTTATCTTAGAAGGATTAAGACAGTAACAAGACTGATTTCATAGTACTTTTCCTTAGCGAGCAACTCTTGGTCATCTTCTCAACAAAGTCAGATATAACCATTGATGTTGGTTAAGAGAGAGTTGGGGGTTGGGAGGTGGCGCCTGGCTGGCTCCGTTGGTAGAACATGTGACTCTTGATCTCAGGGTTGTGCGTTCAAGTCCCACGTGGAACACAGAGTTAAGTTTATTTAAAAAAAAAAAAAAAGAGTTTGTACAGTTACACTTTCCATCATTTTTCACATTGTTTTCTTATTTTCAAAATCTTGGTTTGAGTGAAATTGGGACTGTTTTTGTCTGAATGTAACTAACTCATAAAAACTACCTCTCACCCCCCACCAATACTGATGCTTATGCATGGACGGGACTAGAAGCAGCATGCGGGGGGGCGGGGCGTCCGTGTTGGAAGGTGGAGCTGCTCCCTCTGGTCACTGTGTGGGAGCTGACTGTTGCTGCTGTTTCATAGGGACACAGCAGGTCAGGAGAGATTCAACAGCATTACCTCAGCTTATTACAGAAGTGCCAAGGGGATCATACTCGTATATGATATCACGAAGAAGGAGACTTTTGATGATTTGCCAAAATGGATGAAGATGATTGATAAGGTAGGTGTTGCGTTTTCCTGTGAGAACCTGTATTAATCCCATAGACCGAAAAGCCATGGCCTCAAGCCTCAAGGCCCCCTGAGGTGCTCAGTTTGTGGATCTGCTGAGGTCTTGAAATATAACGCTCTGCCCCCTTTTATACTTCTGCTTTTTGCCTTTTTGTGAACAAGTGCTCTTGTTTCTCGAGTACTCTGGAGTACTTCCCATGCTTGTGCCGCAGCAGCCTCACTAGATGGGCGCTGTTCTGCTCCCATACTCCGCACAGAGACGGAGACCGAGACCTTGAGTGACTCGGCCAAGGTCACACCATTCAGGGGCTTTATTTTTTTTTTTTTTTAACTTAGAAATGTAGCTTAACTTTTTTCCTGATTATAAGATTAATGATATCTTGTCACAATAGAAAATTTGGAAAATCAAGCACAGAAGTAAATTAAAAAATGTATACTTTTGCCGTTCTGAAAAAATCAAACTGAATCCATATTCCATGTGGTTTTAAAGCCTGCTTAGTTCACTGAATGTTCTGTCTTGCCAGCTTTCCTGTGTCTTTGAAATTTCTTCCAAAGTATGGGTGATTTGGGTTTGTTTTTTTTTTTAATGGCTGCATTCTTTTTATGTACCTTAACTTATTTCATTCTCCATCTATTTTGTTGGACTTTCTTCAGTTGATGGTCATTTTAAGTATAGGGCTTTGCCTGCAATGTAAATCATTTGCTTAGGATAGATTCTTAGAAATTACTGGTCAAAAGCTCAGAATACCTGTTACTGCATCGCTCTCCAAAGCCCTGAGCCCCGTGTGGACTGTCCCAGACCCCACCTGCATCAGTCCTGCCAGGGACGGGGTGGGGCGGGGGGGTGGGGGGGGATGTGGGGTGTGGATGAACACAATGATCGCAAACAGCAGAGTGGTTTACATTACCTGTCAGGATGCAACAGTGCCCACCTTTGAAATGCAGCTTCTTGTAAAATTCCACAGTATGCTTCAGAAGATGCAGAACTTCTCTTAGTTGGAAATAAGTTGGACTGTGAAACTGACCGAGAAATCACCAGGCAGCAAGGTGAAAAGGTGAGAGCAATGGGGAGTAGAGGGGGACGTCACTGTCCACACTGCTGTGCGGTCTGCCGTTGGGAGACTTTTTTAAGTAGATTTTTTTTAAATGATGAAATAATTATACAATCACGTCCATCTCCTTTGGACTTAAAGGAGCAGGAAGTTTTAAAAATCGTTTCAAAATGGAGGGGGGGAGTGTCCACATCAGTATACACGGCATTATTCTCTAACCCACCATTACCTACAGAGAAACATTTTTTAAGCCATAAAATTGCTTTCATGATTTGCCCTGGGGTGTTGTAACCTTCTGTGGAGAATCAGTGATATTCCCATTGTAAATGTCAGATACATCACCACTCTGGAACTTGAATGTCCCCACGTCACCTCAGGGATTTTGTTCCACGTCGTTCCTCACTCACCCTGGTGGGGTTTGCCCCATGTGCCTACTTACCCACCTCGGGGGTGCCGCACACGCGAACTCTGTTGGAGCCTAAACAGGGCTCAGCAGACCTGGCCCGCCCCTCCCTTCAAGCAGGAGCCCAAACGCTGTGGTTGTCCCGGTTACAGGCGCCCTGGCCACCTGCTCCATTGCGTGGCACCCCCCCCCCAAAGAAATCATGACCCTGTGTTCTTAGTTCGCACAGCAGATAACCGGAATGCGGTTCTGTGAGGCAAGTGCCAAGGACAACTTCAATGTGGACGAGATATTTTTGAAGCTTGTCGATGACATTCTGAAAAAGGTAAAATAATGATACCAGGTAGCTATCTCGTGTGAGACCTGTCGTTCCCTTTACAATGTCTCGGTTGAGAATGTTTGACTTAGAAAGGGAGACAGGGAACTTACTCAGAGGTGAAGAACCAGGTGAGGTGGTTGCCTTGGCTGGAGGCCTCTGGTTGTGGCAGCCGCCACGTCTGCGGGGGGCCCCACCGAGTCCAGTGTTGGTGTGCAGTAGATGTGCTGATCCCTGAAGATGGTTTGGTGAAGTGACTGTATAGGTATAACAATGTGCCATGTTTATTTGACATTTCCTTTTGTTCTTTTCCCATTTTCCCACAAGAATTAAGATACAGGCAGTGGGGACCTCCTGGAGCGTGCAGGTGTCTCAGGAGGGAGCCCCTGGGTCCTACCTCGCCCTTCATGTTGTGCTCCCCAGCGGGGCCCACTTCCCTTGCCTAGGCCTTTCCATGACACTAAGTTGCAGGAAAATTGCTGGACAGCTTTGTTGAACAGTTTCTTCAAGCATCTGTAGGCTTAAATTCAGAGATTTTTTAATAAGAACTTACGTTTATGTTATTACTACATATAATCTGCTAATTCAAACAATTCAGAAGCTTCTAATAAAAGGATTGTTTATATAATTGCTAAGAGAAGTTATTTCTTCCCGTAGTGATGGTAATACCCCTGAGAATGCAGAACCATTTTTCCCCCTGTATTAGTGCATTAAATTTCCATTATTACTAGGTTCTGTGAAAATATATGTTGTTGAGAGAAATCCGTCTGGTTTCCTTTCCTCAATCATAGGGTATGATCGAGACTGGCCAGTGTTTGTGTGTGGCAGAGAATACCTTGAACCTGGTTCTCATTGTTTTGGCTTTATACCTGAACATCTAATTAAATGATGATGATTAGAAACCTTTAGTAGAAATACTTTGCTCATATAGAATCGTGTCATCTGCAGAGCTTCCAGATACATTGCAGGGTTAAATGTATTTGTCTTTTTTCCTTTATCCTTAAGATGCCTCTGGATATTTTAAGGAATGAGTTGTCCAATAGCATCCTCTCATTACAACCAGAACCTGAGATCCCACCAGAACTGCCTCCACCGAGACCACACGTTCGATGCTGTTGATTTCCTACTTTGGAGACAAAGTGGAAATGATTCCTGGAAAGGGGAGAATGTTCTATTCTGCACTACAATCATTTTGACAATTTCCTTTCGCACTTTGTAATCCAAGTCACAGCTATACACTAACTTGTAAATATGCAAATATGCAATCCTGGGTAAGTTTTGGTTATAAATTACATATTTCCCTCCAAATTATTATATTTCATTCATTATCCCAGCATCTAGTGTACATACACTGGGAAACATAGTACTTCTAATATGAAGAATGGGAGAAATGAAAGGTATAATGTTTCTTGAAATAAATAATATAATTGTCCTCGTTAATTATATTATGAGGACAGAAGATATTCTGATAAGAAGAAAGAAAGTGGTGCTTTGCTTACTGTTTTAAAGAAAATTTGTAAAACTAAAGACTTTTTGGGAAAAAAATAAAGCTATCATAAGTGCTTTTTCTTTATCTACAAGACATTTACCCCAGCTGTAGCATCTCTGAAGTATGGGAGTATTTCTGCCACAAAGCAAAGCTCCATTCATAGCCGTCTTTGAAGGGTATTTATTAATGTTATGTTATGGTAGAGTACTACTAGTTAGATAGTAGGGGTTTGACTTGGTCCTGAGGCCGCAGAATCTCTCTCATGGTTTCGTAATGGACATACCCTGTGCTTTTAAGAACTACAAAGATTCAATAAAGAAAGAAGTGTTTTTGAAACTATAGAAGATTTTAAAACAACGCTGCTGTCCTAAACAAATTCTGTTTAAAGGAATTTTAAAGAGATACATTTTACTATATCAAAGAACATACATGTATTTACCTAAACATTCTATACCTTTGTAATGATAAAACTTCTCCCCTTTATGGTGAAGCTTATTCCTATTAAGCCTAGACTGTGTTCTTTTTTTTTTTTTTTTTTTTTTTTTGGTCTGATAATGAATTTGTGAACTCTATCTTTGGTATATCTTTTATTAAACTGCACTGTTTTGTTTAGTCAAGGTAAATAAGTAATTATGTATTTGAATAACTTGGCGTGTCTTGAGTGTTGTGATATGAAAAGCATTGTGGTCTTTCTACACTAATGAAGTGCAAATAAAATTTTGTATTTATGAATGACAGTTGAGTGGCCACATTCCTTTGTGTAATTACAAACTATACATCTGACAGTATTTTCCAAAACTTCACATCTTTTGAGCATTTTAGATGAGAAAAATACAGCATCCTCCACTATGGAAAACAGCCAGGCTGCTTCTCAAAAGGTTAAACGTAGAAGAACTACAGTACGACCCAGAAATTCCACCTCTAGGTACATACCAAAATAAAAATAGAAGGCAGAGACCCAAACTCATATAGACCAGTGTTCATAGCATTATTCACAACAGCCAGAATGGGGAAACACACCACATGTCATCAACAGATCAGTGGGAAAACCTAAGTGATCTCTACATGGAGCAGAGTATTGTTCAACCTTAAAGGAAATTCTCACCCCACACCACAACATGGACGAACCTTGAGGACATTCTGCTCAATGCAATAAGCCAGGCACAGAATGACAGGATTCCAATGATATGAGGGACCTAGACGAGTCCAATTCATAGACAAAGTGGAATGGTGGTAGCCGGGGCTGAGAGTAGGGGGGAATGAGGAGTTAGTGTTTAATAGGGACAACCTTTTTTTTTTTTTTTTTTTAAAGATTTTATTTATTTGACAGACAGGTCACAAGTAGGCAGAGAGGCAGGCTCTCTGCTGAGCAGAGAACCCGACGCGGGGCTCGATTCCAGGACCCTGGGACCATGACCTGAACCAACAGCAGAGGAAATAGCGACAATCTTAAAGTTTGGGAAGATGAAAAAGTTCTGGCAGTGGTTGGTGGTGGTGGTTATATGTGATGTGACTGTGCTTAGTGCATTGAACTGTATGCTTTACAACAGCTAAATATATATTTACTTACGTATACTGTCCTCAAGAAAATGTTAACATGTGTACCTTTTCCAGGCCAACAGTCAGTCACGGGTTCTGTGGATTAATTAGGTGTTACTGTCACACCTTCCCTCGTGGCTCTGCTCTGATGCGGGGTGGGACTGGGTTCACCAGACCCTCCTCTTCCTCTTAAGCCAGCTAATGGGAGAGACTTGAGGGACTGGGAAGGGGGAGGGATGTGCTTGCCACTGTCCTGTTCCCGCCAGCCCCTGCAGGAATAGCCCATGCTGGGCCTCCAGCAACCAGTGCTCCCCCTTCCCTGCACAGCACGCAGGGCAGCACTGGGGCTGGGATAGGTAGGCGTCCTGCCTCCTGGGCCCCGGCCTGACCACCACAGCCCCTGCTGACCCCCTCCTCAGATGCCCGTCTGCCCAGCGGTTCCCACACCTGCGAGGCTGGCAGCGCCCTCAGAAGCGCAGGCCGGGCCGGTAGGGGGCCTTTCTCTGAGCTCCACAGTTTGGGCGACACCCCCTCTTCCTTTTTGCTTCCCCCAGAGCTGACAGCACTAGTGCTTCCTTCAGCCGTCATGGATTACCTCGGGTTCCCTCAGTTGGGTTAGCATTTTAACAATGGTGTGGCTACTGTAGTTAGTCTTAATTTGTCTCCCTCTCTGATTTTGTCTTATTTTATTTTTCCCCTCCCTTCCCCTGGTTCTTGTGTTTTATTTCTGAAATTCCACATCACATATGAGTGAAATCGTAGGATAATTGTCTTTCTCTGACTGACTTATTTCACTTAGCATAATACCCTCTAGTTCCATCCACGCCATTACAAATGGTAAGAATTTTTTGATGGCTGAGTAATATTCCGTGTGTGTGTGTGTGTGTGTGTGTGTGTGTGTTACTACATCTTTATCCATTCAT
The DNA here is from genome assembly GCF_002288905.1 of Enhydra lutris kenyoni. Lineage (NCBI taxonomy): Eukaryota > Metazoa > Chordata > Mammalia > Carnivora > Mustelidae > Enhydra > Enhydra lutris. The sequence goes on along the minus strand of NW_019154092.1, from coordinate 8,547,750 downwards.
GGAGGGGAGGTGGGGGGGGTAGCAGGGTGATGGGCACCAAAAAGGGCCCTTGATGGCATAAGCACTGGGTGTTATTACAACTGATGACTCACTAAATTCTACCTCTGAAACTAATAATATACTATGTAATAATTGAATGAATTTAAGTTTTAAAAAGTTGACCATTACATTAAAATTTTTTTTAAGTTTGAAAGAAAAAAATGATGTGGCTCTTTTCCTGTAGTGAATCCCTGTTTAAAAATGCCTGGGGAACGTCTGGGTGGCTCAGTCTAGTGTCTGCCTTCGGCTCAGGTCATGATCTCAGGGTTCTGGGATCCAGTCCCACACTGGGCTCCTTGCCCATCAGGGAGCCTGCTTCTCCCTCTGCCTGCTGCTCCCCCTGCTTGTGGGCTCTTTCTCCCCCACTTCCTCCCTCCCTCTCTCTCTGACAAATAAGTAAGTATCTTTTAAAAAAAAATAAATTTGGGGGGCACCTGGGTGGCTCAGTGGGTTAAAGCCTCTGCCTTCAGCTCAGGTCATGATCCCAGGGTCCCAGGATTGAACCCTGCATCAGGCTCTCTGCTCAGCGGGGAGCCTGCTTCCTCCTTTCTCTCTGCCTGCCTCTCTGCCTGCTTGTGATCTCTGTCAAATGAATAAATATATAAATATTATTTATAAATAAATAAGTAAATTTATTTTTAAAAATAAGAAATGAATAAAAATACCTGACTTCTGTTTTCCTGACCGCCAGAGGGCGCGGTAATGGGCGTGGTCTCAGGAAACAGGCTCAAAGATGTGGCTCAGTGGGTTAAAGCCTCTGCCTTCGGCTCAGGTCATGATCCCAGTGTCCTGGGATCGAGCCCCACTTCGGGCTCTCTGCTCTGCAGGGAGCCTGCTTCCTCCTCTCTCTCTCTCTGCCTGCCTCTCTGCCTACTTGTGATCTCTGTCTGTCAAATAAATAAATAAAATCTTTAAAAAATAATAATAATGTCTGTTTGCCCTAGGCATTTGCGGCTACTTCAGTGATCTGTGGCCTTTATATGAACAACTAAATCTTCACTCTTGCGTCTGTGCCTGTCCGCTGTAGTATCAACAGAAGCACCCTTGTTCAGTGGGGTAGTTTCGGGGTTAAAGGTAGGACTTTGCAAGATGTCTTTGTGCTGTTTACAGCTCTTGGCTTTCCCTAGTTTTTCAGTATGCTCCTCCAACTTTTCCAGCTCTCGTTTTCCAGTATGCTTTTAGGGTTTTTCTCTGATCAGTAGGACTTTAGACAATGTGATGAGGACTTCACGGTATCCTATACTACAGCCCTCCACAGTCCTTTAGGGGCGGGTGATTCAATGTCAACTTTGTGAGCAGTTTTCTTGACTCATGGCCCGTCTTGCCCACAGGGATGGTCCATCATGTAAGAAGTGGAAACTCAATGTCCTCTCTCTCTTGGTTTTTATTAAAAAGGTCTCTCCTTTTGAAAAACAGGTGTAAACAACGCTATTATGTTTTTGTAGCTCATTGTCCTAGATGAGTGCCCGTCTGAGTCTCGGAAACAGAGATGAGTAGAGAGACCGGTGTAAAATGAATTTTTAGTGGTCTGCATAGGCAGAGAACAAAGTCCGAGAAAGTGCAAATAAGAATCACCTATCGCCCCAAGATCTATAGACGTTGTTAAGACCACAAAATCCTATCACTAGTCTGTGGAGTAGACAGTAAACGAGGTTGGATTCACCTGCTTCGCGGAGAGTCAGCAGTGAATGAATTACTTCGGAATGCAGTCAGGGAACGTCGCGGTGCTTCTGCGCGTGAAAACCCTCCTCGCTTCCTTCTGCCTCCTCCGTCCTGGTGCTTATGTCAAGTTTGGCAGGTGGTTTTTTTTTAATGGTTCAGATTTGAATATTAAAACGGAGCGTTGGTATTAGTGGATGACACAATAAAACACGAGCTTTTAGGCCAGGTTGTAAACAAAATACCTAACACTGGTTGTTGGTTTTGTTTGTTTTTTGTTGTTTGTTTGCTTGTTTGTTTTTTTTTTTTCAGGAGCAACTCTCAGGGGAGAGAGAAAGTACTTGTGTGGATCACCTTGATGTTATAACTGGGCCCACAGATTGCAGGTCAGCGTGGTCAGGACGTGGTTCGCAGCCCGTTACTTAGTTGCAATACTGTAGTTGGCCGAGTTGAAATGTGTTGGGTGGTTGCTGTATACAGAACGCTGTGCCTGGGTGCTGCAGGGGGTACGACAGAGAAATCAGACAGTCCCCGCCCTTGAGTCCAAATACAAGAGACAGAGGGACACCATTAAACAACGAAGAGACTCCGGGGGAAAGCAGAGGAGGGAGAAGCCAAGGCCAGGATGGGAGAAGGTGGGGAGGTGGGGGGACACTCTCCCCCTCGCCCTCAAGAATGAGTTGACTATGAGGGCGCCTGGGTGGCTCAGTTGTTAAGTGTCTGCCTTCAGCTCAGGTTGTGATTGCCAGGTCCTGGGATCGAGCCCCGCATCGCACTCCCTGCTCAGCAGGAAGCCTGCTTCTCCCTCTCCCACTCTCCCTGCTTGTGTTCCCTCTCCTGCTATGTCTCTCTCAGTGGAATAAATAAATAAAATCTTTAAAAAAAAAAAAAAAGAATGATTTGACTATGGACTGACTGTTGGCCAGGCGGTATATCCAAAGAGCCGGGGAAACCTCTGGAAAAAGACTATGTCGTAAAACATGCACTGTTAGCCATTCCAATAGCTTCCTAAACACTTGGCTGCTTCTTATAAATGTTTGGTGAAGCCTGTTTTCATGATAGAACATAATTACTGGAAATACAGTGGAACTGTCTGCATGCATACAAAAAAAAAAAAAAAAAGGAAAGCGTGTCTCATTCCAATACATTTGCAATGGTTACTGAAAAGAGTTCTGAAAAATCTGCCTTCATATTTTTAGCAAGGGGAAGCTGATGCGTCTGATCTATTTGTAGACCAGCCAGCCCTGTTCCTACGGCTTAAATCAACCCTGTGACAAACCGAGAGGGTAAACAGCCCCAATTCATCTGCTATTGGTGAAAACAGCTCACTGCCCATGTCCAGTAGGATGGAAAGTTCCTCACTGCGCACACCCAGCGAAAACAACAGGTGGTCCCAAAGCTGTGAGAGTTTCGTCACGGCCACTGACCCACTGCCGGGGGCTGGGTGTTTAGATCTCGGTGGGCCACGCTTAACAGCAGAATCCCTAGATTTTACTGGATTTCTTTCTTTAAAGAAATCACAGATCTTTCTGATGCTAGTCCAGATATGTTCAATAAATGCTTGTGATTAAAATAGATTACATTCCCTTATATTGGAGAAGAACGTGGGGTTGATAGGACCAATCAGGGATGGCAGTCCTGAAGCTCTCCCAGGAAGACACTGGTCCCAGTATGTCTCAGCCCTCAGGCCTCCTCAGCTTTACCCTCTGGGTCAGCAAGTGAAGCCTAGGTTTGCCTCGGGCCCCTCAACCCATGAAAGGACCTCTGCCCTAATTTGTTGGAATGCCCTAACCTTGGAAAAGCAGTTGTTCAAGATTCAAAGCAGGAAGTTTTAATATACGAAGCCTGTTAGTTTGGATTCCCATCAAAGCGTAATCCGTCATCCAACAAGTAGAAAGACCTGGTGACAGCTGGAGGGGGACAGTACCCAGCACCTGAAAGAAAGGAAAGGAGAGCAGAGACAACGGGACCAAGTTTGCATTTCCCTGCATGGCTTCTGCCAGGTTGGGACAGAGGTGCCTCGCAGCCTCCTCCCACACAGAACCCCAAGGCCCAGGATGAATCCCATCTACCACCAAGCGTCCCTCTTTCCTATGAGTTCCAGTTCTCGCTGCAGCTGGTTTGGCCCCTGGACCAAAATTAGCTCCGATCTCCCCTTTGGGCAGATGCTCCTCTGTCCCCAGCTGGAGCTCCCACGTCTCTCCGAAGCTCATCTTCTTGTACGAGCCAGTCACACTCACTCTCTGTGTTTTCACCCCTCGAGCTCACCTCCCAGGTCACTGCCACACGGTTCTCCACAAAATGTCACCAACAGCCTGCTGGTGCTAAACCTGGTGGACAGGCATCAACATGCTTGGCGTCCCTACAGCACTGAGCCCTGAGAGTGCCCCCTTATGTCACACAGTGTCCAGATGGCCCTTCCAGAAGACTACTTCCTGAGCAACAGTAGGGAGTAGCAGTCAGGAATGTGGTCCCAAAGCCAAGTCATACGGGTTCGAATCTCAATCAGACTGCCTTCCGGCTGCATTATCATTTAGCAGATTACTCAGCTGCTGTGTGCCTCAGTTTCCGCATCTGAGACATGGGGATAAGATCAGATGCTAGCTACTTCATAGGTTTGTTGTGAGGATTAAATAAGTGACTATCTGTGAACTTCCTAGAATTATCCTGGCACACAGCAAATACTCAGTTAATTAGCTGTCACTGTCATAGCTTTTTCCTTTTTTTTTTAAAGATTTTATTTATTTATTTGACAGACAGAGATCTCAAGTAGGCAGAGAGAAAGGGGGAAGCAGGCTCCCCACTGAGCAGAGAGCCCGAAGCGGAGCTCAATCCCAGGACCCTGGGATCATTACCTGAGCCAAAGGCAGAGGCCTTAACCCACTGAGCCACCCAGGCACCCCTGTCATAGTTTTTTCAAACCTTTTATTTTTTTTTAATAATTTTAGACTGACAGGAAGTGACAAAAATAGTCCAGTTACCACATACTCTTTCCTCAGTTTCCCCTGATAATAGCATCTTCTAGAACTATAGCACAATTATCAAAACTTGAAATGGACATTTGACATTAGTACACCATTAACTAATTCACAGACCTGATTCCCATTTCCCTGGTTAATTGTTTTTAATCATCATGTTATCTTTCCAGAATCTCTTCTTCTTTCTTGGCTTCTGTGGCCTCTAATGTCTGTGTCCTCAGAATATTTCTAAGCATTTCTCCCTTGGCTTATCTTTTAGGTCTTATGCTCCCCAGGGAGTGGCAGGTCTTTGGGCTTCTATCCAATGGTCATTTCCTCACTTCTTTCCTTTTGTGCAGGTAGGGAATGGCTGTGTGCTTCCAGAAGCAGCCCTGGGGGTGAATCTTAACTGGTATACACCCAACACGACTCCATCCCTTCTCCTGATGATTTTTTGGGGATGAGCATGAACATGAATTCAAGCCCACTAGGTGGTTTCTGGAAAGGCTTTTACTCTTGAAAAGAGACCCATGCACAGGTTCTCTAGTGTTGGATCAGTTGTCTTCAGTGAAGCTTGGCACTGCAGCAGCCATCTTGGACCCATAAAGAAAGTCTCCCTAAAGGACAGTCAAAATATCAGAGAAGACAGATGAGGAAAATGGAAAGAATACAGGCCCTTTAGGGGCACCTGGGTGGCTCAGTGGGTTAAAGCCTCTGCTTTCCGCTCAGGTCATGATCTGAGGGTCCTGGGATCGAGTTCCACATCAGGCTCTCAGCTCAGCGGGGAGCCTGCTTCCCTCTCTCTCTCTCTCTGCCTGCCTCTCTGCCTTCTTGTGATCTCTTGTCTGTCAAATAAATAAATAAAATCTTAAAAAAAATAAAGAATACAGGCCCTTTAGTTTCAGAGCCACGGAGTTAACTGAGTCATCTTGCTATGTAAGCTGATAGCAGCTTACACCACTTTTAGTTGCAATGTTCCTTACTAACAGCTGAAAGCATCCTCACTAACACCCCAGGGGTCGGTCCTCAGCCCAGTTTCCAGTGTTTGCAGTCACCCGTGCCGATGGCTCCAACCGTCACCTGGATACCGATGGCTTCCAAGTCTCTGGCCCAGACGTCTCATGTGCTGCAGATGCATAAATCAGGCTACCTCCTGACCCTTCCACCCTGATTGGCCACAGACACCTCAAACCCAACGGACATTCATTTGAAACCAATATCACCTATTCCTGAGCCAGCCCCTCTAACCTGTCCCGTATTCTGTATCTCAGTGAAAGAACCACTATCTACCCCATTTCCCAGGTCTGAAACTTGCAAGCTGCTCTAGACCTCTCCCTTTTCTATCCTCTGTTTCCAGTTCGTCTTCACATCCCATTGGACAGAGTCTTCTGTCTGGTTTGAATGATCTGAAGTCTCACGGCTCTTTGCTTGCATTCTTACAAGAGTCCCTGGTTTGTATATACACCCTAATAATTATTCTTCTTGTCTTAAAAAAAAACAAAACTCTCAAGACGAATATGACTATTAATTCCTGTTTAATTTATTAAATTCCGAACACATTCAGAAATCCCATCTTGTCTAGAATATTTTCCCCAAGTGGAGAGATTTTTCTCCCCAGCTCTCCCCAAGATTCAGAGATGGCTCCTTCCATCATTAGTTGTATTATTTCATCCATTTGAGCCTCAAGGAGACTTGGAACTTGTCCAGATCTGCAGAGTTAGCAGGGGGTAGAGCTAAGACCAAGCCCCAAGTCTTTAGACTCCTTGCAGCCTTCTCTCACAGTCTTTGAAAAGATTTAGTAACACTTTGGGTTAAATATATAGTAACACGTTCCTTGTCTATTTGTATTAACCACTCAATGGGCAATTTACTTCCTGCCACGTTTCACGGGGAAGATGGCCCAAAAATCTTGGTTCTTAGAGTCATTATAGTTTCCTAAAAATCACTAATGTGATTACAGAACAAACCCTGCCTTTATTTTTTTTTTAAGATTTTATTTATTTGACAGAGATCACAAGCAGGCAGAGAGACAGGCAGAGAGGCAGGCAGAGAGAGAGGGGGGAAGCAGGCTCCCTGCTGAGCAGAGAGCCTGATGCGGGGCTTGATCCCAGGACCCTGGGATCATGACCTGAGCTGAAAGCAGAGGGTTTAACCCACTGAGCCACCCAGGCGCCCCCAAACCCTGCCTTTTAATACTTTTTAAAAACAAGCAAATAGGGGCACCTGGGTGGTTCAGTGGGTTAAAGCCTCTGCCTTCGGCTTAGGTCATGATCTCAGGATCTTGGGATCGAGCCCCGCATCGGGCTCTCTGCTCAGCGGGAAGCCTGCTTCCCCGCCCCCCTCTGCCTGTCTCTCTGCCTACTTGTGATCTCTGACAAATAAATAAATAAAATCCTTTAAAAATAAATCAATAAAAACAAGCAAATAGAAAACAACTATTAAGATGGTGAAATTTATTCCAACCAAATAATAATCATACTAATATAAACAGCCTAAACCTACACATTAAAAGATAGAGATTGTCATATAAAAAAGCAAGACCTAACTATATGCTGTCTACAACAAACACATTTTTAAATATGATAAAGACAAGTAAAAAGTCAAAAGATTATAAAAAGTTATGTCATGAAAACACTAACCAAAAGAAGTTGGATTGGTTATATTAGTATCAGAAAAAGTTGATTTCAGAACAAGAAACATTATCTGGAAAAAAAGAGGAGCAATATATAATGATAAAGGAATGAATTCACCTAGAAGGCAACAATCTTCAACTTGCATGCACCTAACAACAGTTTCAAAATACATGAGGCAAAAATTGGTAAAACTGAAAGCAGAAAAAAAAAAAAAAAAGATCCACAACTGTGGTTACATTTCAATGATCAATAGGACAAGCAGACAGCAAATCAGTGAGGTTATCAAAGACCTGAACAACAGCTTGACCAAACTGAACTCCATCCAAGAAGAGAACATATATTTTTTTCAAATGCATATGAAATATTTACCAACATAGATCATAATCTGGGCCATAAAACAAACTTTAATAAATTCAAAAGAAAGGAAATCAGGGGCACCTGGCTGACTCAGTTAGAAAAGAATGTGTCTCTTGATCTTGAGATCACGAGTTTAAGCTCCATGTGGGGTGTAGAGGTTCAATTAACAAACAAACAAATTTAAAAAAAAAATTTTTTTCAACAAGATTTTGTTTAAGTAATCTCTACACCCAAAACGGGGCTTGAACTTACAACCCTAAGATCAAGAGTGGCATGCTCCACCAACTGAGCCAGCCAGGCACCCCAAACTTTAAACTTTTTTTTAAAGAAGTAAATCATAGGGGCACCTGGGTGGCTCAGTGGGTTAAGCCTCTGCCTTTGGCTCAGGTCATGATCTCAGGGTCCTGGGATGGAGGCTCTCCATCAGGCTCTCCACTCAACAGGGAGCCTGATCCCTGCCCCCCGCCTGCCTCTCTGCCTATTTGTGATCTCCATCTGTCAAATAAATAAAATCTTTTTTTTAAAAAAAGAAGTAAATCATATATACTATGTTCTCTGATCATAACTGAATTAAACTAGAACAATAACAGAAAATATCTGTAAAATCTCTAAATTGTTGGAAAATAAACAATACACTTTTAAACAACCCTTGTATCAAAAAGAAATAAAAAAAGAAATTTAAAAGCTTTTTAAATTGGGGCACCTGGATGGCTCAGTGGGTTAAGCTTCTGCCTTCGGCTCAGGTCATGATCTCAGGGTCCTGGGATCGAGCCTCGCATTGGGCTCTCTGCTCAGCGGAGAGCCTGCTTCCCCCTCTCACTCTGCCTGCCTCTCTGCCTGCTTGTGTTCTCTCTCTCTCTGTCAAATAAATAAATAAAATTTTTTTTAAAAATTTTTTAAAAATGTTTTCAAATGAATGAAAATGCAAATACAACGTATCAAAACTTGGGGAAGGTAGCTAAAGCAGTACACAGAAGAAAATTTAAAGCATGAAGGGCTTATATTAGAAAAGAAAGGAGGTCTTAGGTAACTGATCAAAGTTCTCACTTTAAGAAACTAGGTGTGGGGGAAAAGCAGTTAAACTCAATGCAAGAAGAGGAAGCAAGTAATAAAGATGAGGCATAAATCAATGAAATCAAGAACATAAAAATAATAGGAAAAAATCAATAAACCCAAAACTGTATTCATACAACTCCATAACAACGATAAACAGACAACCCAATTTAAAAATGGACAAAAAGTAGTCATTAGGGAAAAGCAACACAAAACCACAATGAGATACCACTTCGAACCCATGCAATGACTGTTACGGAAAAACCAAAATAACAGATGTTGGCTAGGATATGGAGAAATTGCAAGTTTTATGCACTGCTAGTAGGAATGTAAAATGGTACAGCCTCTGCGGAAAAGGGTATGGGGGTTCCTCAAAATACTAACTATGGAATTACCATATGATCCAACAATTCTACTTTTGGGTTTACTACCCAAGAAGTGAAAGCAGGGACTGAAACAAATAATTTGTACATCCATGTTTATAGCAATATTATTGAAAATAGTCAAAAGGTGGAAGTAACCCACCCAGTGCCCACTGTTGGATGAATGAATAAACAAAATGTGGTATGTGGTATATACATAAAATGAAATATTATTCAGCCTTAAAAAGGAGGGAGATTCTGACACGTTACAACATAGAGGAAACTTGAAGACATTATGCTAAGTGAAATAAGCCAGTCACAAAGGACAAATACTGACATATAAGTTATTCCATTCATATGGAGTCCCTAGAGTAGTCAAATTCATAGAGACAGAGAGTAGAATGAGAGTTACCAGGGCCTGGGGGAAGGGGAACAGGGAGTGAATGTTCAGCGGGTACAGAGTTTCAGTTGTGGAGGATGGAAAAGTCCTGGAATTGGATGGAGGTGACGGCTGCACAAGAGTGTGAATGTACCTGATGCCACTAAACTGTACATTTAACGACAGTTAATGTTAGGTCCGTTATTAAACGAAACGAGACTGAGACAAAGTTATTTAAAGCTTTATTTCATGTCAAGTATTAGAAGTCAGACTGATTGGCCAGGGGAACGAGACTGAAACAAAGTTAAAGTTATGCCAAGTTTTATTCTATGCCAAGCATTAGAAGTTAGACTGACCAGCCGGGGTTGTCTCCAAAGAGAGCGACCACCCCCAGCCTCACAGACTAATTTTTATAGAGCAGAATCCTAGCCACACATAGGTGGCCAATGAGATTGTAACATTGCATAGTCATGTTAGGCCACACGCAGGTGGCCAATTGAATTACAATTTACCCTTTAGTAGCTGTTTGAACTAACCTATTACTCTGGTCAGAATTGGCGCTCAAGTTTGGCACCCAAAAGGCGGGGTTTACGTTCTTTAGTGGTTAAGGAGACAGTATGTGTGTTTTACTGATTGGATGTCTCCACCTGGCCTGACTCGTCCTTGTCTTCTGGGCTCTGTTATCAGGAACTGGCTGACCTGTCCTCGTATTTTGGGCTCTGTTATTAGGAGCTGGCCGACCATATTTTATTGGTTTCCCCGACTTGCTTCTAAGTAAGTTTTTCTGGGGGCCAGGGGGAGGGGCAGGGTCAATTTAAGTTTTACTGCACAAACAACAAAATGGCTTTTTAACCAAGATGGAGTCGCTCTGGCTAAATAGGTCCTTACAGTTAAAATGGGAGGCGCTCAGGGGACTCAGTTGGTTAAGCATCTGACTCTTGATTTTGGCTCAGGTCGAGATCTCAAGGTCGTGGGACTGATTTTCCCATGGGGCTGCACACTAAGCACAGAGTCTGCTTGGGATTCTCTCTCTGTCCCTCTGCCCTTACCCACTCCTGCATGTTCTCTCTCTCTTTAAAATAAATAAATAAATCTTTTAAAAAATAGTTAAAATGGTAAATTTGTGTTATACATATTTTATCATAATAAAAATTTTAATGAAATGGGGCGGTAAATTATTTTTGAAAAGACCAACAAATTGATAAATCTCTACCCAAATTCACCAAGAAATAGAGAGAAAAGACAAGAGTTATCCGTACCTGTACTGCAAGAGGAGACATCATTACAGACAGTAAAGATATTTAAAGAATAAAAATGAAGGGGCACCTGGATGGCTCAGTGGGTTAAGCCTCTGCCTTTGGCTCAGGTCATGATCTCAGGGTCTTGGGATCAAGCCCCACATCGGGCTTTCTGCTCAGCAGGGAGCCTGCTTCCCCCTCTCTCTCTCTCTGCCTGACTCTCTGCCTACTTGTGATCTGTCAAATAAATAAATAAAATCTTAAAAAAAAAAAACTCTCCTGTGTTTGACGTTGTGAGTCACTGAAACACACTCTTAATTTGTGAGTTCTCCCAAAATAAGACGGCGGAGCCGCGGGGAGGCCCATACTTGCACTCTTGCTTCTGAAAGCTGATGTTTAACATTTGGATGATTAAGAAATTGGGGATTGGGGCGCCTGGGTGGCTCAGAGGGTTAAGCCTCTGCCTTCGGCTCAGGTCATGATCTCAGGGTCCTGGGTTCGAGCCCCGCATCGGGCTCTCTGCTTGGCGGGAAGCCTGCTTCCCCTCTCTCTGCCTGCCTCTCTGCCTACTTGTGATCTATCTCTCCCTGTCAAATAAATAAATAAAATCTTCTTAAAAAAAAAGAATAAAAATGAAACACGGTGAACTATTCTATGCCTATAAATGAAACAAGTTAAATTAGAAGGAATGAAATTCTTGAAAACACAAACTGCCAAAACTCATTCGAAAGAAATTAAAAACTCATTCAAAAGAAATTTATAGGTGACCTTGCTATAGCTCACCTATAAAAAAAACCAACATAGAATTTCATACTTAATGGTGAAATATTGATTGTGTTCTCTCTAAAATTAGGGACAAGCCAAGGATGTTTGTTCTTTAATTAGTATCATACTAGATGTGCTAGCCTGCAATAAAGCAAGAAAAGGAATAAAAGGAAACAAATACAAATAAAATTATCTCTATTCACATATGGCATGATTGTCGACATAGAAATTCACAGAGAATTTATAATAAAGTTATTAGAACTAATAATAGACTTTAGCTAAGTCACAAGATACAAAGTCAATATACAAAAATCAACTCTAGGCATCTGGGTAGCTCAGTGGGTTAAGCCTCTGCCTTCCACTCAGGTCATGATCTCAGGGTCCTGGGATCGAACCCCACATCAGGCTCTCTGCTTAACAGGGAGACTTCTTCCCCTCTCTGTCTCTGTCTGCCTACTTGTGACCTCTCTCTCTATCAAATAAATAAATAAAATTTTTTTAAAAATCAACTGTATTTTTATTTACTAGCAATAAAGATTTTGAGGTTGAATCTTATGATACCATTTAAATGGCACCCCTCCCCCAAAAAGCCATGAAATTCCTATATACAAATCTAAAAACATATATACAAGATCTGTATACTGAAAATTATAACTCTTGATCAAAGAAAAAAGATCTAAATAAATGGAGAGATTACTGTTTTTATGGATTAGAAGTCTCAATATTATTAAGATGTCCACTCTTCATAGACATATCTATAGAGTTGATGCCAATCTAATAAAAATCCCTAAAAGAATTTCTGTAGAAATCAACAAGCTAATTCTAAACTTCATATGTAAAACCAAATGAACTGGAGTTGTCAGAGCAATTTTGAAGAAGAACGAAATTAGAAGGCTCACACTACTTGATTTTAAGACTTAACTATTAATCTACAGTCATCAAGACATGGTGGAAAATGATAGACATATAGGTCAGTGGAACAGAATTAAGTCAAGAAATAGACCAACATATATATGATGAATTGATCTTCAACAAATGTAGAAAGAGGTAATTCAATGGAGGAAAGATAGGGGGTTTTCTCCCAATTAATAGTACTGGAACAATTAAATATCCCCATGCAAAAAATGAACCTCAATCTATTCCTTTCACCTTACACAAAAACTAACTCAAAAAGGATCACAGTGGGTGGTGTGGGGGGAAAGGATCCCAGACCTAAATGTGACACTTGGAACTACAAATATTCTGGAAGAAAACAGAAGAGGAAAAGTCACTTCCTTCTCTTTCTCCCCCATGACGGATCTGAAAATACCTTACCACAGCCTATATGAGAAGAGCCAGTCGAAGTATTTAGTGATTGTCCATAAATAGAATACCAAGAACGATGGTGTATGGTATCCATTCGGTCTAGTATTTTCATTAGGCTTTTTATTTTCCACCAGAAATGAAGGCAGCCCTCCCATCTGCTAGTGATTTAAAAACATATGGATTGCTCTTAATCAGCTCCACAAATTACCCACACTCAAAGCTGTTGAAATTGAGCACAAGCTTCAAATACCTGCTGCTTGACTCTATCAAAAATTCTGAGACGCAGAGTTCGAAAGTCACACTCTCTCTTCCTTTCTTTTGTATTACTCCCCAGGTCAAGACAGCTCATAGGAGAGCTGGGTAAAGAAACTCATTGTCTTGGGTGCCAGTTGGTTTGGTGACTGCCTTCAGCTCAGGTCATGATCCTAGAGTCCTGGGATCAAATCCCACACCGGGCACCCTGCCCAGCAGGGAGCCTGCTTCTCTTGCTGACCTCTCTCCTCTCATGCTCTCTCTCTCTCTCTCTAATAAATAAATAAGAAAAATATTTTTAAAGAAGGAAAGAAACTCATCATCTTGACCCCTGCAATTGTCTTCAATTGTCTTCAACTGTGCTTTGAAGTCATGCCTTCAACTAACGTAGGAAACCTCTTGTGGAATCCATTATTACCTTTAGTGAAGGGATGTTGTTGAAGACATTCTAAAGCCTGAATTTCTTCCCCCCCCCACTATATCATAGTGTGTATATTAATTAAGTCACCTCAAACCCCTAGGGAAACTACTTGGACTATAAACAATGAAATATCTTAAGGGTCCTGGAATAAAAAACCTCCGAAGTGCTTTTGCAATAGTGCAAACTGTCCATGAGGGGGAGCGAGAGCACCAATGATAGAGGAAAAGAACATTCCCTGAAGGTTAAAATAACATTTACAAATAGCACCATTATTTCTAAATTGGAGTCTTTGTTATTTTAATGTTTTCTACCATATATAAAAGTCATCATATAAATAGATGGTATAGCTTAGAAAAGGGAAGTTAATTTTTAAGATTATGCCCTACATTTTAGCTGTAGTTTGAAAAGACCTAATTCAATTTGAACTCAGGGGAATTTTCCTAAATCCAAAGCTGAAGATTTTTATGCATAAAGAAGTGTCAGAAGTGGACAAAGTATAATGGTAGTTTTAAAGATAATTCTTTCCATAGAGTCTACTGTTTGGCTTTTATCTAGGTTTCACTCAAGGAAGAGCCCCCCCCCCCAAAAAAAAACCAAGAAGACAAACAAACAAACAAACAAAAACCTATTTTATTCTCTAAACCGATTTGGCAATTTGCTTTGTAAATTGTGGCCCCGGACCAGATCGGGACTCCTGGCTGTGGGCATATGTGGCAGGAGCAGGTGAGGAAAAGGGAGGGGACACAGCCAGGGGGTGATGGGTAAGGAATTCAAGCAGCATGAAAGAGATAGCCAGAGGATTGGTTTCCACAGGGTAGCACAGCCTCTGCAGATGGGAAAGAACTTTAGAGAGGACACCACAAGGTCAGGTACAGCGTGAGGAACAGGGGGGCTGGAAATATACACACTCCTCTGAGAAGGAGGGAGAATCTGAACGGATACTATCATGAATTTTCTAAGAACCTTGGCAGAGGTACCTTGAAGAGTTATGATCTAGCTTATACCACCTGGAAATAAAGCACGATTTCTCTTGCTACATGATGGCTTTAGGTAATGATTAGGTTTAGGATGTAAGAAAAAGATACTAAGTTTCCCCTGGTTTCTCCTTGGCAATAGGGGTCAGGCAGAGAGAGTTCTTGGTGAGGCTGTTGTGAACTTAAACAGGAGTTGAGCAGAGAAAGGTAGTTCTCCCTGGACCTCTCAGAAGTTAGGGGGTCATCAGAAGGTGGCCACTAGTGGCTCCCAAAGGGACAATGGTCCTGGGAGACAGGGAGCCCTTCTGCTCTGTTCTGGAAGACCAAACAACACTTCTCAAGGGCAGGCTCTCCCAGAGGCTTTTAGTTTTAGTTTGGCTCTATTCTGATTTCATCATCCTTTTTTTTTTTTTTTTTAAGATTTATTTACTTATTTAGAGAGAGAGTGAGGAGGGGAGGAGCAGAGTGAGAGGGAGAGAGAGCCTTAAGCAGACTCCCTGCTGAGTGGAGAGCCCCACGCAGGGCTCCATCTCATGGCCCTGAGAACAGTACCTGAGCTGAAACCAAGAGCTGGATGCTTAATGGACCGCGCCACCCAGACGCCCCTGTCTCCGTGATCTTTACTGCAGGATAACGTACATAAATCGTGAGTTGCATAGCTGATAGACTCCTCTTGCAGTGAGCAAGAAAGGTTAATGGCAAGGCCTCCGATGAACCCTCTTAAACACGATCCTAACTTCTCGCTCCAGACACTGGTTTGCTGGGTTTTGAACTTTCAGTTAATGAATTCTTCATAATTCAATCGCTCTTTCATTCTACTTCCTCTGCTCCACATTATGTGTGTGAGATTTATCTATCTGTGTTGGTACAGCAAGTCATGGCGTGTCCATCCTCATCGTGTCCAGTAATCCATTGTAGGACTCAACTGTGATTTATCTACCCTGTGTAGATGGACATTTGGATAGCTTGCAGTTAAGAAAAATAGGGCTGGGGACACCTGGGTCGCTCAGCCAATTAAGCATCTGTCTTCACCTCAGGTCATGATCCCAGGGTCCTGGGATGGAGTCCCACATCGGGCTCCTTGCTTGCCAGGAAGCCTGCTTCTTTCTCTGCTTATGCACGCGCGCTCTTTCTCTGACAAATAAATAGAGTCTTAAAAAAATAAAAAATAAAAATAGGGCTGATGTGAATATTCCTGTTTGTTGTTTTGGTGAACACAGGTATGCATTTCAGATGGGTGTACCTGGGAGTAGAATTACTGGGTCACGGGGTATGTATGTCCAGCTTTAACTGATACTGGCAAAGAATTTCCCCACAGTATTGGTACCAATTTACAGCGTGTGTGTTTATCAGCAGCTATACAATTAAGCTGCTGGTATTTAATATTACTAAAATAATAACAATTTTGTTATTTTATAATAAAATACTATAATTATTCAAATCATCGAATATAACTACTTATTATATTAATGTAACTTCTCAGTAACTTGAAATTGCCTATTTTTTTCATCTCCATTCTGATGGGTATATAATGGTATTTCATTGTGGTTTTAATGTTTTCCCCTCCTCTTTTGCGCATTTTTCCTATTGCATTGTCTGCATTTTATGTATTGATTTGTAGAAGCTCTTTATATTTACTGGATACTCCCCTAAAATATTCTTATAGAGATATGAATGCTGACTCATGACAACGGAGGACCCAAGGTCTCTGAGCAGACAGCCTCAGGGAGAAAATCCAAAATGGCGAGCCCTCACTTGGTAGCAGGAGACTTCCCGGGATCATGGTTCAGAGAGCAGCAGATGCCCACACAACCTTGCTTGGATCAGTTCCAGGAAACAAGGGCATAAGTCAACCTCCATCCAAGGGATAGGTGACTTTGTGTTTTACTGGACAACTTTTTTGTCCCATCTTCCCAAGAAAGTCACCAAATGTTTGACAGCAAGTTCTGGAATGAACCATTCCTTCCAACTGTGGTCCTCATGATGTGCTGGCAAAGCAAGGAAGTTTCATCTATGGCTAATGACCCCCTTTACTATGAGCCCAACCAGGCACTAACCAGGGTGGTCACGTTGTTTCCCTGTTTTGGAAACAGTAACACTTAGGTTCATTCAGATAAATTTATAAAGCAAAAACTAGCCACTGTCGCTCAAGAGTTGGGGCTTTTCAGGTTGGTCCGTTGAGATAGTCAGGAAAGCCAGAGACTTTCTCCGTGGTGACCCTGACTGGGGTTTTAATCCCAGGTCTGCTACTCCTGGCAGGTGGCCCCTTGAGTCCTCTCCCTTCAACACTGAGACCCAATCATTCACCCCAACTGCCCCCCACCTCAAATGGCTCACCATTTGGATCTCACCAGGTGGATAAGACTGGTCACTCGGAGAACAGATTCGACAGAAACCAGGAACACCTGCTGGTTGGACCTCACCTAAGAATAAAGCAAGCCTGCTCACAACCATCCTGACTCTGGTGCTTTTTTGTGCCTAGCAGCAATTGTGAGGACTACTTGAAACTGCCACTTCAATTAAATCCATTTCACATTACAAGAAAGATCTGATTTCCTAGGAAGAAATATTTAAAATTCAAGGCCGTGCACATTCTCCAGCCATCTGCCGGCCCTGATGGAAAAGTCTGGGTGTGCTCCTGGCTGAGGGCGGCTGCTGCTAGCTCGCTACTCCATTTCTAGCACAAGCCGGGCTTTGTCATTGCCAAGGTCACTCCCAGCCCCTCCCTGTCACTCACCGCCCCAGGCTGCAGGCTGAGCGAGCTGCCTCAGACAGTTTCATTGACTTTCTCCCTCGGTTCAAAAGATCCAGGTTGCTCCCTATTTTCTCTGCCTTTTGTCCTTGGGTAGGATTTTAATCTCCACCGTACCCGTGTTTTCTCACTCTGCTACGTCTCCCCTTTGAATGCCCAGCAGCTGGTCCCTTTCAGGCGTTCTGGGGACTTTTCTCTGCCGTTGCTGTAACTTTCTTCATCAACGTTTTATAATTTTTCCTATTAGGAAAAAAAACGCTGTTAAGTCCTACATATACTCAAAGCTCTTTCCAGAACAGCGCAGCCCCACGCGCCACCCTCCCTCTACCGCCGCGCAAGCCCTGCAGCTGCCTGGCCCACCTCCTTGCAGGACCCCACCCTCGTCTCCTGGGCTAGGGGTGGGGGGGTCAAGTTGCCATGGCAACGAGCCACCTGCCGAGTCAGTTAGTTCTGGGCGTGCTTCGCTGGGGCCTGGGGCGCGGGCTCAGCCCGCAGACCCTCCCTCCGCGCTACAAGTCCCGGCAGGATGCTGCCCGCTCTCTGCGCTCGATTGCCTTGGCAGTTGCTCCTGCGGTGAAGCTCCCGCCCAGTGAGGGGCCAGCGGCAGCTCTCGCTGTTTTCCTCACGGGGAAATCAGCCCCCATTCTGTCCTCCCAGGCGGTTTATCCAAAAGCCGGGACCGACTGCCTTAAGCTGAAAGAATGGTCTCCACCTGGTCTTAGTGTCCTCTGACGGAATTTGGCTGGGGGCAGGGAGAAGAGAAGAACTCCTAAGAAGCCGGAGGGGTAGGGGCTCCTGGGTGGCTCATTGGGTTAAGGCTTTGCCGGTTAAGGATCTGCCTTCTGCTCAGGTCATGATCTCAGGGCCCTGAGATCGAGCCCTGCATCCTGCTTCCCCCTTTCTCTCTGCCTACTTGTGATCTCTCTCTGTGTTAAATAAATAAAATCTTCAAAAGTAGAAATGGGAGGGGTGAAATCCATACAGATGTTCTCTCATGGACAGTTTTTATTGTATTTTCAACATCTTGCTGCTCTCAAATGACATGAATAGCTCAGTCTTCCCAGGGAAGGGTTCCTATGAGCCCCGTGGAATTTTCTCTATCCAGTGCTTCTTTGCGAAGTAGCTGGAAAATGACACGGAGGGCTCCACAATCATTTATAAACCACTTTGTAACAAAAGATGTCAATGTCACCAGGACAAGTCCCAGAGAGGGAGCTGGGGAGGGAGCAGCTGCCCCTGAGCTGGGCCTGCGTGGCCTCAGCTGCCGCCAGTCTGACCTGGAGATAAAAATCGCTATTGATCCGACGGTTGTCTGGGCACTTCTAGATCATGAAGTAAAAAAGACCTTCTTCTTTGCCTCCTGTGACTGAGCTACTAATGATGCTGATATTAATAGCCATGTTCAGACCCAGAGGCCCTTTCCTCACAGCCTGTAAATAAAAGCAGCGGCAGCTGGAGACAGGGTGGCCGGCGGTGACACAGCTCGCCTGTCTGGGGACACCAAAAAGCCAGCTCAGCTCATAATGTCCACTGACTTGTCTGTCAGAAAGGACCCTCCTGAGTTTGAATGGATTTTGATTTTAGCTCTAAGTTTCCCACTTCCCTGACCGTGGGTTTGGAAGACGCCCTGAACTTCCTCCAGCCTCTATCTCCAGCCATCGAGAAAACGAGATTGTGAGGAGGACACAGCTTCTGTGTGGACTTCCGGGGACAGATGCTGGCTGGGGGTGTTCACATTCCCCCCATCTCCGGCACTGGGTGGCTCAGTCGGTTGAGCTCAGGTCATGTCCCAGGACCGATTCCTGCCAGGGCTCCCTGCTCCGTGGGGGAGTCTGCTTCTCCCTCTGACTCGCCCCTCTCCTGGGCTCTCTCTCTCTCATTCTCTCTGTCTCTCAAATAAATGAGTAAAATCTTTAAAAACAAAACAAAACAAAACCAATTTTGCCCATTTGGCCCCACAGAGAACGGCCCGTGCCCTGGACTGGTTCAGCGGCAGGGAGGCTGGTACTATTCCTGCCAATCCAGAGCCCCCACAAAACCTCAGTGGTTCCCCCCTCCCCTGTCTCTGCTTCTGTCCCACCCTCCTCGGGCCAAGCAGCCTTCTTGGGAAACTGAAGCAGGCCCTTAGCTTCCACGGATTTCTAATGGGTTATTTGGAGGCTCGTCAAAGATGACTGTAAAGCATCCAAGGAGGCCTAAGGGTGGTTTTGTGGGAACCGGACCCAGAGCCTCAAGCTCTCCCACCTGTGAGTGCTCCCAAGAGCTCCTCCCGACCCCCTGCGAGGCACAGGCTAGACCAGCCAGTGGAGAGAGCAACCAGGGCAGACTCCTGGGGGCCTCGCTGGGCTCCTGCTGTCTCAGATCCTCAGGGCTTCCTGGAGCATTCTCAGGGCTATCATGAGAACGGTGCACTCTAAGAAAAATCTGGATGTGAAACTGCAAACGAAATCAAGTTGGTTAATCGGGGTCATTACAAAATGTTGGTAATTTCCTTGCTTTGCCAAATGAGTCACTGTCAGATTGCTTTAATTAATTAATTAATTAATTAATTTTAGATTCCTTTAAATAGAAAGCTCGCTCTCTGAATTTTCAAGCATGCACTTTCAAATAAATGGAACCAGTTTGCAGGAACACATTCATGCCTATATCAAGACATACCTGGGACGCCTGAGTGTTTTTAAGCATCTGCCTTTGGATTGAGTCGTGATCCTGGGGTCGAGTTCCACATCAGGCTCCCTGCTCAGCGGGGAGCCTGCTTCTCCCTCTCCCTTTGCCTGCCGCTCCCCTTCTTGTGCTCTCTCTCTTTCTGTGTCAAATAAAATCTTTTTTATTTTTTTCCAAAGATTTTATTTATTTGACAGACAGAGATCACAAGTAGGCAGAGAGGCAGGCAGAGAGAAAGGGAAGCAGGCTCCCTGCTGAGCAGAGAGAGCCGATGCAGGTCTCGATCCCAGAACCCTGGGATCATGACCTGAGCCAAAGGCATAGGCTTTAACCCACTGAGCCACCCACGCGCCCCATAAAATCTTAAAAAAAAAAAAAAGACATACTTGATTGGACTGCATTTATGTTTTCATTCATCAGTGATTTGTTCCTTTCTCCCGCTTTAGCTTCCGGCCAGAGGGGAGAGGAGGAAATGCCGTGGGGTGCCAGGCTCTGTGTGGAGGTGGGGGCAAGGACAGGAATTGGGGATAACCTTACAGTGACCTTCTTGACTCCACCGGCTGGTGAAAACTTCTTGACATGGGGGTTGTAATTATTTTTTGTGCCTGTGTCCCCAACTAGGTGATGACGGAGGGCAGGGGACATGTCAGTCTTTGTAAAATGAGTGCCTCAGCCAAAGCAAACATTCCATGAATGTATGCAGACAATAAATATATCTGGCAAGAAAAAGAGAGAGGAAGGAGAAGCAAAGAATTCTCTGTAATTCTAAGGCAGGGAAAGAGAAGTCTTTACGCTCAAGCAAGCCTCATTGTCCTATAGTAACTTGACAGTTTAGCATTAATTATTACACAGAAAGCAAATGAAACTCATTTGTGAAAACACAAAGTGCAGTTGTGCTTTTTTTTTTAACCTACGACTACAAATTGAATAATAAATTGGGGAACAATCAAACCTGTAATTGATGGTATTGGTGGAAAGAAGGATTAGGGAGGTAGAACGTGTTAAAATACAGTCCACGATTCCCAGTGATTGCTGCAGGTCAGCCTTTATGAGTGAAAAGGGTTAGTTCATTGCTCAGGTTCATTTGTTTTTTTTTTACTAATTTTTTACCTCCTTCCCATCCCTGTGAATTTACCCAGGAAAACAGCACCGCCTGTCACCTAGGAAACTGGCTCCTGCTGGCTGATAGGGATTGAAGGCGGCACCCTTTCTCATTATAAATTTGCATTTGCAGCTGGGCTCTGGGTGAGCTTGCCCCGGGGATGGAAAGCTAATCCGTTGAGGGAGAATGAAGGTGAATGAAGGTGCTGGGGCCCCGTACCACCCACCTGACATCCTGAGGACTGAGCCCTTGGGAGCCTGTTTAAGCTGTTAAACACAACCATTTCCTTAAGCAGGAGGCTGCAAAGTGTTTTTGTTTGCAACAGGATTTAAAATAATAATAATAACTGAATTGTACCTCTGCAAGGCTGGGTGGTTGCTTTGCTCTGACCACCTTTCTTTTCACCAAGTTCCCAAAGAGCCTGCAGGTGAGCATTGAACTTGAGACGGATTGAGAGGACAAAGGCCTTGTATTCCCAGTTTAGTCATGTTAATTTAAAAGGGAGTGGGGGAGAGTGTGCCAGGACAAAAGGAATCCCAGGGCTCCTGTCTGCAGGCTAAGTCTTCATTCTGTGGGTTTGGCGACGGCGGCTCCTTTCTCCGCCCCAGTGGTGTGCCAGTTGGCTCAGGGACTTATGTCGGGAGAGTCTGTGCTCCAGCTGTATGCAAAGCACGGGGTCCCAGGGTGGGCACAGTAGAGCCCGGCAGCTGCACGCATTCTCTGTCTATCACTGGGCTCCCCGCCTTCCTCCTGCTCCCCTTAGTGTACTAACACTTCACTAACATGGTAAGCTACTAGGTGCTATCCTAAGCACATCGCATGTATGAAATGACTTAATTCCTACAACAGCCTTCAAGATGGGCACTTTCGTATTCTGATTAGATCTGGGGACCCACGGACACACAGATCTTGGGGTTTGTCCAGCCCCAGGGCCAGGGGTGGCTGGGCTAGGACATGATCTGGCTTCAAGACCCTCAACCCTCTGCCCCCCAAACCCCACACACTTGCAGCAGGTGTGAGAGGTTCTGTCCGAGACGTGGACAGGAGTGCGAGGTTCAGGAGCCCACACTAAGGTCTGCCAGGCTAGCTGTTACCCAACACACGTTCCCTCTCTGTCTCCTGGATGAAGGACTGCCATGCCCTCCCCATCAGTGGTTCCTTGGCTCCTTGTCCTGAATTGTCCCCTCCTGAGCACAGCCTGGTTTCAACACCAGGGGCCACACCCGCGCCCAAGGCTCCCTGAGGGACAGTTGGAATTCAAGGAAGAAGCTGCTTCATACTTGTCCAAAGAGAGGCTATACATATGTATGTCTTATAACCAGGAAAGCAACTAACTAGTTAATGTTGGTTATATATATGTATAGCTCTATATATGTATGCCTTATATATACGTTAGCTATATATATGTGTGTCTTATAACCAGGAAAGCAGCTAAGTAGTTAATGTTAGTTATATATATATGTATAGCTATATATATGTATGTCTTATATATATATGTTAGCTATATATATGTATGTCTTATACCCAAGAAAGCAACTAACTAGTTAATGATCTTAAACAGCACTCCTGTGAGCACCTGCCAGTGCCCAGATATGGGCCAGGAGATGGGGAGTGGGTGAGGCTCTGTGGAGGCAGTGGAGGGTCCATGCCTCACAGGCCGGTCTTCCGAAAGCAGCGAGCAGACCAAGGAGGTACCAAGAGGCATGAGGAAAAGCCAAGGTCATCATAGGAAAAGGACTGATGGCAAAGGAGGGGTTGCTGAGAGAACAGCTCTGGGGACAGGTGCTGGGATGCACTTTGGAGCAGGAATGACCCAGAGGAGCTGGGCCAGCAGAGGACAGAGGCAAGGGGCAGGCGAATGGCCACACAAGGACCCGAAAGCCTAGGAGAGGGATCCGCCTTCCTTGTAGCCCCAATTGTTCACTGGAGAGTCAGAAAGACAGCTGGGTGGTGAAGGACCTACTGTGCAGCGTGTCATATAGATGAGATGAGATTATGCATAAACGTTGTGGACACAAAGCAGTGGGTGAAAACAACAGTGCTTCCTAGAGGTCAAGACCTTATCTGTGTCAGCCTGCTATGCCCACTCATGTGCCAGCTCAGAGACGGGACCTTCCCCAGACCCATCCAGCCATCAGGGGTCTCCTCTACCCACACTTGCTGCTTGAGCTGGAGCCACTATGAGGACAGTGAGCATTCATCCACTGTTCCCCATGGGCTGGGCATTGCTAAGGGGGTGGGGGGGTAAATCAGATATGAGTGATTTGGAGAGTACAGTATTTGAATTTGTACTGAACTTACAAAATCATTCTCACATCAATCATGTGATTGATCTTACGCAGTCCCTTTTATGCAAGGGATGTGTGTGTGTGTGTGTGTGTGTGTGTGTGTGTGTTTCCTAATATTTGAATGTGCTTGTAATATTACAACACAGCAAATGAGTGGGGGAGAAAAGGGGAATAAACAGAAGGTAAGGATTTTGAAAGAGAGAACTAAAGATGGGAAGAGAAGCAAATATTTAGCAAATTAAGAGATCAGCGTTTTATTTTGTTTTTGCCGCAAAAGGCAGCAATTTGTTATTTTTTGTTACTTCTCTCAAGGATAACGAGCCCAAGTTGCCACACTGAAATCTAAGTGCGGTAGTCCAAAATCTAAAACATTTTTCATTTGGTAATAGAAACTCCAATTCTTGATTAAGATGGAATATCCAGAAGGTTCGGGACCCCTTACCTCACACCAGGCACAAAAATGAGCTTAAAATGGACCACAGACCTAAATCTAAGAACTAAAACTACAACTACAAAACTCTTAGAATACGACTTAAGAGTAAATCTTCATGACCTTTGGTAGTGGCTTCAGATATGGCAGCAAAAGCATATTCAACAGGGGCACCTGGGTGGTTCAGTCAGTTAAGCGACTGCCTTTGGCTCAGGTCATGATCCCAGGGTCCTGGGATCCAGCCCCACATCCAGCTCCCTGGTCAGTGGGGAGTCTGCTTCTTCCTCTCCCTCTGCCCCTGCTCTCTCCCTCACTCCCTCTTTCCCTCACTTCCTCTTTCCCTCAAATAAGTAAATAAAATTCTTTTTTTTTTATTTTTTTATTTATTTGACAGAGAGAGAGATCATAGGTAGGCAGAGAGGCAGGCAGAGAAAGAGAGGAGGAAGCAGGCTCCCCGCTGAGCAGAGAGCCCGATGTAGGGCTCGATCTCAGGACCCTGAGATCATGACCTGAGCCGAAGGCAGAGGCTTAACCCACTGAGCCACTCAGGTGCCCCGTAAATAAAATTCTTAACAACAGCAACAACAAAAAAGCACAAGCAACAGGAGAAAAAAATAGATTATTTTAGACTTCATCAAAATTTAAAAATTTGTGCTGCAAACAATACTATCAAGGAAGTGAAAAAACATTCGTACATCCATGAAATGAAGTCTGTCTGTATCACAATATTTGCAAATCATATCTGATAAAGTATTTGTATCCAAAATACATAAAGAACTCTGGCAATTCAACAATGAAAAGACGAATAACCCAGTTTACGATGGAGGAAGGATTTGAATAGACATTTATCCAAAGAAAATATACAAATGACCAATGAGCGTATGAAAAATACTCAACATCGTTGGTCCTTAGGGAAATGAAAATCAAAACCACAATGGAAAGCCATTTTACCTCCATATGGATGGCTATCATCAAAAAGACACACAAGACCAAGTGTTGGCAAGGATGTGGAGAAATCAGAACCCTCGTGCAATGATGGCGGCAACGTTAAATGGTGCTGCTGCTTGGGAGAAAGTTAGACAGCTCCTCAGAAGGTTAAACATAGAGTTACCCTATGACCGAGCAATTCTACTCCCTTGGATATATACCTAAGAGAAATGAAAAGATGTCCACATAAAAACTTATACGTGAATGTTCACAGCAGCAATATTCACAATAGCCGAAACCAGAAACAAACCAAATGTCCAGCAACTGATGAACAGATAAACAAAATATTACCTACCTTTAAGAGGAATATTACTGCGGTGCCTGGTGACTCAGTCCTTAAGCATCTGCCTTCGGCTCAGGTCATGATCCCAGGATCCTGGGATCGAGCTCCGCATCAGGCTCTCTGCTCCTGCTCAGAGGGAAGCCTGCTTCTCCCTCTCTCACTCCCCGTGCTGGTGTTCACTCTCTCACTGTCTCTCTCTCTCTCTCTGACAAATAAATAAATAAAATCTTAAAAAAAAAAAAAAAAGAATATTATTCAACCATAAAAGAAATAGATGCAGCAACATGGATAAGCCTAGAAAACATTACACTAAGTGAAAGAAGCCAGCCCCAAAAGATCTACATATTGTGTCATCCCATTCATATGAAATGTCCACATTAGGCAAATCCATAGAGACAGAAAGTAGATCCGTGGTTGCCAGAGGCTGGGAGTGAGGGAGGAGGATAGGAAATGACTGCTGGCTGTATGAGATTTCCCTGGGTGGTGATGAAAGTGTTCTAAACTTAAGGTTATGGTGATGGTTGCACAATTCTATGACACACTCAAAGACACTGAATCATATACTTTACATGAACAAATTCTTCATATGTGAATTAGAGTTCAATAAAGATATATATATATATATATATATATATATATATATATATTTAATGGAATGTCCTAGAGAAATGAAGCTTGATTGGAACCAAAGATTCTCTGTGGCCAGCTTGCCATAGGCAAGCTTCCACTCTCTGTAAACTTCCCCATTTCTGGAAATATGTTCATCTCTGACTTCATCTCCTGGACTCTCCATCACACTGGCATCCTCACCACTCCTCAAACATAGGGCCATACCATTTCCTGTGACCTCACCTCCTCTTCCTGTTCCCTTAGATGGAAAACTCCTACACATCCTTCAAAGCCTCTGCTCAACCAGGAGGCCTGGTGGTCTCACTCCGCCTTCCCCTAGCAGTGATGCTTCTAAAAGGACATTTACCTCAGTTGTAAGTAGATCACAAGCAAACAGAAAAATCTAGGTCTCATTCAAGCAGGAGATGTTCAGGAAAGTGCTAAGCCCTCATGTAGAGCGTACACACATATAATGGCAGAGAGGAGTCCGGTTTCACAGGTGTGACCAGAGGTTACAAAGATCCAGAGGAAGGAAATGAATGAGCAGATGGAGGATAATGATGCCCTCTGCTCCCTGTACTGGGCTATGACTTTATTCATGTAATCTCCACAACCCTGTTAGGATTCAGTGTGCTGGTATTTCTAACGTGACTACAACAGTATCTCTGGTACAGAAATACTTGCATGTTAAACCAAGTAGACACAAGGTGCCTGCGTGGCTCAGTTGCTTAAGAGTTGACTCTTGATTTTGGCTCAGGTCATGATCTTAGGGTCATGAGATAGAGCTCCATGTTAGGCTCTGTGTTCAGCGTGGAGTCTGTGTGTCCATCTCCCTCTGTTCCTTCCCCTGCTTGTGCTCTCTCTTTCTCTAATAAATAAATAAGATTTTTTTTTTAATTTAAAAAGTAAAGCAAATAGATAAATGGAAAAGAGGTAAGCACCATTATTATCTTCAAAGTGTAAGATATATTCAAAGTGGAAGAACTCAGGCATGATGGCACTGAGAGGCTTAGGAAGCATCCAAAGGTACATGCTAGTAAAAAGCAGGTTCCCTAGGACAGCCCTTTCCTAACTTAAGAAAATGGGAGAAAAGAAAGAAAATGAGAAAGTGAAATACTGAGAAATTAAAAGAGCAAAAAGCTTTTCTGATTCAAATCAACCCCATAGTCTTATCTGTGGTTCTGAACACAGACTTAATACGTGGAGGGAGAGAGTCTCCTCTCTGGCTTCCTATTAAAGAATGTTTTATTTTATTTTATTTTATTTATTTTATTTTATTTTATTTTATTGTGGGGGTTTTTCCCCAGAAAAAAAACATTTTAAAATAATGCTAAAAAATAAGCACAAGATTAAATATTTTCAAGTTACATTATATAACAGCCAGGAAAGCCACTTGTGTTAGAATTTGGAAAAAGAAGAAAATTAAGTTAGTATAGTGTAATAATGACACTTGACAAAAAATGTAAGAGTCCCACAGATAGAGAAAAACATTGAGGAGGACCACAGTTCTTTCAGAAACTCTTAGTTTAACTTGTCATTTTATTTTATTTTTAAGATTTTATTTATTTATTTGACAGAGAGAAGAGATCACAAGCAGAAAGAGCAGCAGGCAGGCGTCCCCTAAGGGAAGGGGTACCTGGGCGGCTCAGTGGGTTAAGCCTAAGGGAAGGGGCGCCTGGGTGGCTCAGTGGGTTAAGCCTCTGCCTTTGGCTCAGGTCATGATCTCAGGGTCCTGGGATCCAGCCTCGCATCGGGTTCTCTGCTCAATGGGGAGCCTGCTTCCCCACCTCTCTCTGCCTGCCTCTCTGCCTACTTCTGATCTCTATCTGTCAAAGAAATAAAATATTTTAAAAAAGAAGAAACAATAAGCCAGTGGGAGATTGAAGACCTCCATTTTTGTCTCTGTCCTTGGCTAAAGGGGGGTCTGAATGGCATGTGGAAAGGGCTTCATTCATCCACATATTCTGAATTTAATGGACCAGTGCAGATGAATCTTCTCTAGGTTTTCCAGAAATACTCATTCCCTCTTCCATTCCACACCAACATGGTTCTTCTATAGTTATGGACAAAACATTTTTTATATTCATACCTGGCCACAGCCTTTGGCCTCTACAGCTGGTTCTCAGCCTGCTCTGAGTGTCAGAATCACCCCCAGGAAACTTGGAAGATACACCAGTGCCTGACCTCGGCCTGAGACCTGGGTTTAACTTGACTGGGATGGAGCCAGGCATCAGAGTTCTGGATGATTCTCAGGAAGCAAGGATTCAGGGGTCTCGGGACTACGTGACATTTTTGCCATGTTTTTCTCCCGGAAATGTGGATATGGGGGAATAATGTTTCCATCTTGGAAACTGGAGGTAAAGAGGAGAGAGAGAGCCGGCAGCTTGGTGGGGGGGGGGGGGAGTCATGCTGGGGCACGAAGTGTGTGTGTGTGAGTTGGCATTATGGGCCCCACAGTCTGAAAGAGCTCGGGCAGCAGGGTGATGAAGAGATTGCCCACAAGGGAGAAGAAACGCAGCTCTCCCGAGGCAAGTGTGCACGCAGGGGACAGGCCCTGGTCTCTTTGAAACGAGGTGGGACTTCTTCAAAGTAGGAAGTTGGAACTTTTCTCTGCTGGAAATAAGGGAGGGGCGGGGAGAGAATGAAAAGGCTGGAAATAAGAACTGGAAGATCTCTTGCGAACAGTTACTCCGCCCAAGTCAGTGCTTTGTGAGGGAGTCCTTGATCCGGAAGTCGGGAACGAAAGGGCTGCGGGCAGTTGTGAGTCTCCTCAGAAGGTCAGGTAGAATTTTCTGGGCATTTGTGCATAAATGCATTTTAGAGAGGGGAAGGATTTAGGTTTTATTCTCAAAGGAGTCCATGACCTCATAATTTAAAACAACGACCCTACAGAATAGCACATTTCAATGACAACTGTCCTTCCAAACCTAGGAATTCAAATCTCTCTCTTTTTTTTTTAAAGATTTTATTTATTTGACAGAGAGAGAGAGAGAGAGAGACAGCCAGAGAGGGAGAAGGAGAAAGAGGCTCCCCGCTGAGCAGGGAGCCCAATGCGGGGCTAGTTCCCAGGACCCTGGGATCATGACCTGAGCCAAAGGCAGACGCTTAACCACTGAGCCACCCAGGCGCCCCTAAATATCTTTCTATTATTTTTTAAATTAAAAAATTTTTTTCAATGTTCCAAGACTCATTGTTTATGCATCATACCCAGTACTCCATGCAATATGTGCCCTCCTAAATACCCACCACCAGGCTCACCCAACCCTCTACCCACCTCCCCTCCAAAAGCCTCAGTTTGTTTCTGAGTCCACAGTCTCTCATGGTTTGTCTCCCCCTCCGATTTTCCCCAACTCACTTCTCTCCATCTCCCAATGTCCTAACCCTAAATATCTTTTTAAAACACGTACTGATTCTATTGGCCCTACAGAGAGGGAAAGAAGAGAGCAGTAAGTTCAAAGCAAACTTTAAGTGCTGTGTGTATGCTGTGCGGACCTGTGGGTGCTTATTGGAACTCAGGTTGCTTTTTTAAATTTAAATAGTAAGAACAATGCCATGGGTCGGAGGGACAGAAACACTCATACACTTTGGTGGGAGTATGATTCGGTTGGGCCGTTGTGGAACCAATTCTGCACAATCTTCTAAAATAACAGCCAGCAAAACTGCACGACACAGCAAAGAATGTTCACAACAGTGTTGTTCTTAATAGTCCCAAACATAAACCATCGAAGTGACTGCAAACAGCAGAATAAATTGATAGACCGTGGACGTCCTAAAATGGAATTCTATGGAGCAAGGAAAGAGAATGAATTAGAGTTCCATAGAACGAGGTGTTCTATGGAACACAGACTCATAAACTCATTTACATATATTTCATTAACATTAACTCATAAACATTAACATGAACAAAAGAAACAGGATACAAAAAGAAACACACCAAAGGGCTCTATGTCTGTAAAGTTCGAAATAGGTCCACTGAACTCTGACATTGGGAGTCTGGCGAAGGGCCAGCTGTGTGTAGCAGGTGCTGGAGTGGCCTCTGGGCTGCTAGGAGCCGTCTAGTTCCCGGATGGTACTTGGGTGTATTTACTCTGTGATAATTCGTCGAGATGTCCACTTATGATTTGATTGCTTTTATCTCTAAATACTATACTCTAAAAAAAAATATTTCTGCTTCTATATCTACAAATACAACCGTAGGGCGTAACGTTTAAATGACAGAGGTCTTGCATGCACAGTATGGAAAGAATTGCAACAAACAGAAAACGCAGAAAGTTGGCAAAATAAATAAAAGAGGGATTTCAGGACGGAGTGATGAGCAGGCATGGACTTCCGAGAAACAGTGGGATGCAGGAGCATAGACACTTGTCACCCTTTCATGGCCCTGGCCAGAAGGCAGGCAACATTCCATGGATTGAGACAGCGTATTCTTCCAGGCACAGCACAGAGCCTGAGCTTCTTGTTGGAACTGTTCTCTTATCTTCCAAGTCCCGTGAAAGTTAAGCGTGAGGCTAAGTGAGGCAGAACACACAGGGCACCCACTTCACAGCGGAGGAACCCTTGACCTTTCCAGAGAAAGAGCCGTTTTCGTCATTATCTTGAAATGTGAGCAAATCTCTGCAGAGAATTTTTGTTCTCTATTTTAAATTTAAAAATAAATTATGATTGTTTTTGGTCTAATCAGACTAAATAAAGCCATTTTTGGTTATTTCTGTTCCTTGTTTTGAAAACTTTTTAAAAAAGATTTTATTTACTTATGTGTAAGACAGAGAGAGAGAAAGTACAGGCAGAGGGAGAAGCCTGCAGAACAAGCAGATAGCCCGATATAGAACTCAATCCAGGGACTCTGGGGTCATGACTTGAGCTGAAGACTGAGCCACCCAGGTCCCCCTACGTATGTATTCCTCAACTGACTTTTATTTTACACGTTTGTAATTCATGGTAGAAAAAGATGACCTCTCTCTCACTGTTGTCTCCCATTTCTGGTCTAAAGAAATTTGTAGTGCTGTAAATATTCACTGGTTAATTAATTGTTCCACATTTGGGTGGTTACAGTTTTAGTTCAGAGGTATTACTGATTAATTTCTCAACATTAATAAGGTTGAGAAAGCAGGGCTGAATTTTTGCACTTATAAATGAAATATATGTGTGTTATCGGTTTCTCCAGCTGATAAAAAAAAGAAGATGTGAAATATTTCCTTAAATCAGTCGTTGACTGAACTTCATTCAGTTAAGAAAATATTTAACTTACGAGAGTTTGTTTATCCTTTCATTTGCCCAACCGCCATTTTCCTGATATGAAAGGGATGGGAAACTTATAAGAGGTGTTTCAATTCTGGAGGCCAAAGCTATAGTTTTCCTTTTCCCTTGAAATTCTCACCCAGAGTTACATAGCCCTATGTGGCAAAATCAGTGGGGCTCAATAGCTGATGCTTCCCCTTTTCTTTTCTTTCTTTCTTTCCTTTTTTTTTTGTTAAAGATTTTATTTATTTATTTGACAGAGATCACAAGCAGGCAGAGGCAGGTGGTGGAGGGCAGGGGTAGGGGAGAGAAGCAGACTCCCTGCTGAGCAGAGATGAGCAGGGCTCCATCCCAGGACCCTGAGATCATGACCTGAGCCGAAGACAAAGGCTTAACCCACTGAGCCACCCAGGCGGCGCCCTGATGCTTCCCCTTTTCTTCAGGAATTTCTCAGTGTTTGGAAAAGAGGATTCCTTAATTTGGGGCTGAACTTGTATTTATAAATAAATGGGAGACAGCAAGACATAAAAAGTAAATTGCATAGGGATGAGGAAGCTTGTGGAGAAGCTTAGGGATGATTAAAACCTCTTTCCTCTTTAAAATAATGTAGGGGGTGCCTGGGTGGCTTAGTGGGTTAAGCCTCTGCCTTTGGCTCAGTTCATGGTCCCAGGGTCCTGGGATCGAGCCCTACATCTGGCTCCCAGATCAGCCGGAAGCCAGCTTCTCCTTCTCCCGCTCCCCCTGCTTGTATTCCCTCTCTCTCTCTCTCTCTATCAAATAAATAAATAAAATCTTAAAAAAAAAAAAGAAGTGAAATTGGAGTCTCCACCAGTCTGTTCCACCGCTCCTCCCTCAGAGCCAAGACCTAGAAGTTGAGACAAGGGGATGGCGGGCAGGCAGTTAAGCAGACCTTGGGAAGGGAATGCTGCCTGCTTTTTATCTAGACCAGCAGTTCTCAAAGTGTGGCCCCCAAGACCCAGTGGCAGCCAACCACAGTAGCACCTGAGATGGTGTTAGAAATGCAAGTTCTCTCCATTCCTGCGGAATCAGAAACTCTGGGATCAGGCTCCAGCTAACACTGTGTAAACAAACCCTCTGGACAATTCTGATACAAGTTGAGGCTTGAGAATCACGGCCCCACAGTTCCAGAGAAAAGATTATTTTCAAATTAAGAAGACCTCTTCAGAGGCCAGTGCAAAGCAGGAAAACAAAACAAAACACAGAAGGGAAGAAGGCTGGATAAGAGCTTTTCTTCCTAAAATCCATGAGAAGATAAATGGAGGGAGGAGGTCACTGCCGTGCACAGAGCTTCGTTGGAACTACTGGATAAAGTATTATTTTCCAGAATTTGGTCACGTGATTTGAAAAATTACAGTCAACCCAAAAGAGAAAGGGCTACGTTTCAGTTAGAACTTCTCATTTTGCAGTTTCCTCTTCTAAGTTCTTTTAGGAATCAGTGGTGGGTGAATATAGGAAACTCTCTAATAAGGACAGTGAAATATATTTTCAGTGTTTTCTTTCCTGCCAACGTGAAAATGATTAAAAACAGTAGAATTCCCAAAGGAGATAATTACGGTATGTTCTTATGGTGCGTAGTTAGTCAGCTGGCTGATCTGACATGTGGCAAATGAGTATAGTTTGCTTATAGCTAAAAAATGTGAGAAAGAAGAATTTTTTTTTTAACCTTCAGGAAATGATAAATGCTAAACTGATGTATGGCTTACTGTAGAAATGCAGGTACTTTGAAATTAAACCAGGGAGCTTCTTCCCACAGTGCCGTGGTGAATAGACCTGAGGCTAGAGGTGCACTGTGTAGACAGGAACATTCTGGGGTGCCGTCTGTCCCCCTGGCCACTGTCGTGCTGCAGACCTCTCCCACCCCCCAACAGTGAGGGCTTTGAGCACCGTGGTAGGACAAGAATGTCCAAAAGATCTTTTACTGTGGCACTGGATTCTTATCTTGCCTTTTTGTGTAGCGTTGTGATGGGTCAAAACTCTACCAATAAAAGGACCACTTCTACTGACAGAAAGTCCTAGATACATTGGTAAAACTTAAAAACAAACAGAAGAAGAAAGAGGGGAGGGGAAGGGAGCAGAGGAAAGGTAAGAAAACTCCTTGAATTGAGCATGCCCAAACAAAGACTTGAATTAAATGTCACACCTTTATAAGCTCTTAATGCTAACATTAAGAGCCATTGTCTCTTTTGTAATTACAAAAGGTCCCCCCCCATAAATTGGTGCAAAATAATAGACATGCTATTAAGTCCACATATGCACTCAAGCACTTGGATTTATAGTTAATCACATGGTTTAGACCCTTGAGATCAAGGTACAATTTTACACAACGTTAAGAAAAGAAATAAGAGGTCCAAAATGAAGTCACGTGTGCTGAGCCCCATGCCAGCAAAGCAAGACTTAGTACCTGTCCTAATTGTAGTTTTAGCCTCTCCCCAGAGTGGACTTTAAACCAATAAGCTGGGAACTACCTAATCCACACTAGTGAGAGCACCTGCCTGTAGACCCCTGCCCTTACCCTAAAGGAAGGGGATGTGGCCTGAAATAATCCTTCTGTTCCTGACTTTCTTGTCCCTGCTCCCCCTCCGGCCTATAAAGACATCCATTTTGTCCAGCTGCTGAGATCTCTTTCCCACTTGCTAGATGGGATGCTGCCCGGTCTGTGAATCATGGAATAAAGCAAATTACAATCTGTGAATGTACTCAGTTGAATTCTGCTTTTTTTTAAAACAACATCCATAATTTTTCTGTCACCTTTTCTACAAAAAGAAAATCTCTGACAAATGGTCACACTTTTCTGAAGTGTGAAGAAACAGAGGTGTGTGACGGCTCCCTGATGTCCTGATCTGGCAGACCTGAAGATTTTGCCTCCCCTGCGGAGCCTTCGGACCGAGACCATGACCAAGTGACAGACTAGTTGTGCAGCCAGCAAGGAAGTCGGATCAGGGGTTCAGAAGACCCTCCTACCTGTGCTCTCCTGCTAGACACAGTTAACCACATTCCTCTACCTCATTCCCTAAATTCCTGATGAATTTTCTGGAAGAAGAAGGAGGTAGAAAGGAAATTAGTCCTGACTAAATATCTAGCTCAGTGCTTTACACACGTAGTGCCTTGTATGCAAAGCTGTGTGAGAGAATGTATATGGTCTACTGAGCACGTGTCCATCATTGCCTCCCTACCTAGACTCCCCTTTCTTTCAGGGATGCTGGACTGGCCAATGGCCCCAGAGCTGCTAGCACCTCCCAACCCCGACTGGGTCAGGGCAGACCCCTAGCTCAAGCTGGGTCAATCAGATCTTCTCTCCAGAGAGTTCTGGAACATGGATACAAGAAAAAGTTATTTAGCTGGGGGAACAGAGCTGCAATGTCCTGTGTGGTCATGGCCCAAGGTTTCACAGACTAAAGCCAGAGACAGGGAAAGCTACAAGTGAGCGAGCCAAGAGACAGCTTACAGACAGAAGGGCAGACAAGGAATTCTAGCTGTGCGGAAGGCTGGAACTCTGGTTTTCTTGTGCATGTGGTGTGACAGCATTTCCTTTCCTAGAGGCCTGAGGGAATATCTACTGAGTAAAGAAATAAAACCACCTTCTATTTATGCTAAGCAAGTGCCTTGTATTACTGGTATAAAAGAACATATGTCCCAAACCCAGTCTGGGAAGGAATCTAATTCTGTATGATGTAATTCCCAAACTTCTTCTGGAAAGAAATTAGCATTCTTGATTAAAAAAGCAAATTAAAACAATTTCATGATAAACTTTAATTTTTTAAAGATTTTATTTATTTATTTGAGAGAGAGAGAGAAAGCGCATGAGTGTGCACACACAAGTGGTGGGGCGGGGCAGAGGGACAAGCACACTCTCCACTGACCACAGAGCACATGATGCTGGGCTTGCTCCCAGGACCCTGAGATCACGACCTGAGCCAAAACCAAGAGTCAGATACCCAACCGACTAAGCCAACCAGATGCCCCGTATGATAAACTTTCATGAAGACTGGTCTGGGAAACCTGTCACCCACCCACTCAGTCAAGTGAGATAGAGGTGATCTTTCATCAAACATCCTTTTCTTATTATATCTGGTCTAATCAACTATGCAAGATTGCACTAAGTCTCATACTTAAATTGTCTGAAAAGTTTGCTTTAGCAAGAGCCATCAGTCACGCTCTGAGGCAGTCATGGTCAAAATGTGGTCTCACTAGGGAACTTGCTAGAAATGCAAATTCTCAGACCTACTAAATGGGAAACTCTGGGGGCGGGGTCCAGGCGGTGCTATTACATGGGAAATTTAAGAACCACTGCCCTGGGGGCTCTGAAGCTTCTAATGGTGGTTGTTGGACACCTTTAAGAACCACCTTCGGGCTGGGTTATGTGGGAGTGGAAAGAACCTAACCACAAACCACCTTTCCACATTCTTCTTGGTGCAAAGTGGCCTCATTCCAAAGAATCAACTATCCTAAAGATGGGGGCTTAGAAAGTGACCTGGTGAAAAGCCCACATACTGTTTACTCTGTAAACTGTGGGGCTGTGTTTAGGGAACATACTCAGTTCCTCTTCAGTTGGCCCCATGGGAAGCCCAAGCTGTTGGTGAGCCCTCGCTTCCCCCCGCTGAGGAGAAGGTTGATGAGTCGGCCCTGCCGAGTTCCCTTTACTCGGAACGTGCCCAAACAAGTCAGCAAACCTCTGATTTGCCTGCAGTTATTAGCCACAAAGATCTCCCTCTGACACATTTAGCTTGGAGATAATGTCATGTTCCCAAACAGGAGAGCTTAAACTTGACAGACGGCGAGAGCTACTATCTTTCCTTAAAATGAGGAGCAGGGGGGCTCCTGGGTGGCTCAGTGGGTTAAAGCCTCTGCCTTCGGCTCAGGTCATGATCCCAGGGTCCAGGGATCAAGCTCTGAATCAGGATCTCTGCTCAGCAGGGGGCCTGCTTCCTCCTCTCTCTCTGCCTGCCTCTCCGCCTACTTGTGATCTCTGCTTGTCAAATAAATAAATAAAATCTTAAAAAAAAATAAAATGAGGAGCAGGGAACCTTAATAATTGGGGGAACACAAATTTGGAAAAGACAAAAATGGTCACCTCCTTTCCCGACTATTCCTCACCAGCCCTTTCCTACCTGCATCCAGGGCAAACTGTTTATTCTTTCTCTTGTGCCCCATAGCAGCACCCATCTCCCCTAACAGATCATCATACATCATCCTTGCTTATAAATTGACTCCTGAACAAGACTCTTGGAGGGCCAAAGCAATGAATAGTCATTTTTGTGTTCTCTGTGTTTGGCAAAATTCTTGTGCTAAATGAATGAGCCTTAACTAGGGCTGACTCAGATGTTTGGGTGGGAAACGGAACCAACCAGCAGATCCTAAGACTCATTCAGTCAAACCTTCCTGACTATACAGATTTCTGTTGGATGCACTCTTGTGCCCACCCCCCCACCCCTCCTCCAGACATAAACATTCATCCTGATGGTGAGTTCAGGTCCATGAACATTTCCTTTCAGTTTAAAAATGCTTCAACTGGCTATCATAGCTAATTGCAACAGTCCATCCAAATAGAATTAGCTTCCAAAGCACTCTTTTTTTTTTTTAAGATTTTATTTATTTATTTGACAGATCACAAGTAGGCAGATAGGCGGACAGAGAGAGAGGAGGAAGCAGGCTCTCCGCGGAGCAGAGAGCCTGATGCGGGGCTTGATCCCAGGACCCTGGGATCATGACCTGAGCTGAAGGCAGAGGCTTAACCCACTGAGCCACCCAGGCACCCCCCAAAGTACTCTTAAAGGAAGGTGTGTGTAGGGTCATTTCTGTTCCTATCACTCAACCAAAAGAAAAATCTTGAGAATTCAAACTGCATTTTTTTTTCTCCACCTTATCAGTGCCTTAGGGGCTGCTCAGAAGTGTACCTTTGTGTTCTCCAGAACAAGGGTTTGCTAAGGAAAGGAGGAGTGTCAATAAGATTAGACACTGTTTTCTTAGCTGAGTGCCCTGGCACCATTCAGGGACTTGGGGTGCCATTTACATATAAACAGTGTAATTGCAGTGATAGCAGGAGCTGGCACAAATTAGGCTGGTGCTTGATATGCTAATTACAATTCTCTATAATCCAAGGAGGCTGTTTGGAAAGAGAATTTAGAATCGGAGAGAATTGAAACTGGTGAGGTTAAGTGACTTGCCAGAAGGTCACATAGCTCATGAATTGGAACTTGTCTGTGTGTTTTGAATGTAGAAAAGGTTTTGACATACAGTATCTCTTCCTCACAGTTCTTGGGGGAGGATTTTATCACTATTATTGTCTTGCTATTGGTGGACAAAGGAAGCTACGTGGAGAGAAATTAAGGCATAGTTTGCTCAGATTCACTCAGCTAACAAGATCCCCTGTGGTCTTTTGAGATTTTGAGGTCAGTCTGGTCCTCAAGAAGGACATTGGCACGTCATTCTTTGCTTGCCAGGGGCAGAGCAAACTGGGTGTTAAAGCAACAATGACCATGGGCTGCCTAGTTCCCATTATTATTATTTTTTTAAGATTTTTATTTGTTTATTTGAGAGAGAGAGCCAGAGAGAGGGCACAAACAGGGAGAGCAGCAGAAGGAGAGGGGGCTCGATCCCAGGACCCTGGGATCATGACCTGAAGCCGAAGGCAGATGCTTCACTGCTTAACTGACTGAGCCCACCTAGTTCCCATTACTATTATACATTATTAAAGTCTGGTTTCTTAAATTAGAAAAAAAAAAAAACCCTATAAATTTTCTGTAATTTAAATTAGCCTTCGGGGCACCTGGCCGCCTCAGTCAGTGAAGCATGCAACTCTTGATTTCAGGAGGGTGAGTTCAAGCCCTGCGCTGGGCATTGAGCCTATTTAAAAAATAATAATAATAAAAGAAAATAAATTAGTCTTCTGTTTAGTACCCAACCAAATTCACTATTACGAAGATTTTTATATTTCATTCCATTTAAAGCTGTGTAAATAGGACCAAAGATTTTATTAACATTGTGAATCAGGAGAAAAAAATGTATAAAATTTTCCTTTCCATTTTCCCCCTCATTTGAGATCAGTAGTGTATCTAGCAGCAAATGATGCAGTATATTCTCTGTCTTTACTTTTATTTTTTTATTTTAATTTTTTAAAAGAGTTTATGTATTTATTTGGCAGAGAGAGAGAGGATGAGCAGGGGGGAGGGGCAAGGGGAGTGGGAGAAGCAGGCTCCCTACTGAACAGGGAGCTCCAGGCAGGGTCTCCATCTCAGGACCCCGGGATCATGACCTGACCTGAAGGTAGATGCTTCACTGACTGAGCCACCCAGCACCCTCTCTGTCCTTACTTTTCAAAAATTAGAAAAGGAAACATTCATGTTTATGTATTTGGAGAGGCGTACTTATACTTTTGCACAGTAGAAGTAATGGGTGGGTAGATGAATGAATGAATTCATTTCTCCTTTATTTAAGAAATTTCTTAGTGATTGACAGGGCATCTCTCAGACTTACCCTGAAATGTGTACACAATCTGGTCCGGTTGTTTGTGCAGCATAAATACAGAAGTGTTGCAATTCGTATGCCTAAGTCCAGCTTAGGCATTCCGCTCCTGTGCTGTGCCCTAAAGCAAGCCAACCTTGCAATGACAGGACATGGGAATCAGTCATCACCCAGAGAACTTCCGAGAGCTTGGACAGTGTGCAGGATAGAGCTCAGGGGCTGAGATAGGGGCGCTGTGAAGGAGATGGGTGATGGCTGTGTGTTGCATATAGACAATGCTCAAGGAAAACATACTCTCTGAATTGATTGGCTTAGAAGTCATTGGGAAAGCAGAGAGAGGAGAAAGATGAAACTTCTGGAGCCCAGAACCAACTTAAAGGATCAGGAAAGTGGTACAGAGAAGCATCTTCTCTTCCCTCAAGCATCAGCCTTGTACTCTAAAAGTGCTTTCCAGGTAGACTCCTGGCCATCCTTCTGCCTCCTTCGATCGACCCTCGAACAGCACATAGTTGCAGGAAAACCTCAATGTCCTCCAAAGCAGACAAACAGAGGGATGGGATTGTGACAACTCTCTCCTTAGTTCTCAATGTGGAAACACTGCCGTGGGGGACAAGGAACTGAAAACATCCAAATCTGTGGCAAGAGATGCTAAGACAATTCCACACACAAATGTGAAATCATCAGTTACACCATGCACACTGATGACATGATTTTCTTTTCTTTTTTTTTTAATATTTATTTATTTATTGAGAGAGAAAGAGAGAGAAAGTGTGGGTGGAAGGGCAGAGGGAGAGGGAGAGAGACTCCTTCTGAGCCAGGAGCCTGACCCCAGGACCCAAGATCATGACCTGAGTTGAAATAAAGAGTCAGGTGCTCAACCAATGGAACCACCTAGGCGCCCACAGGATTTTCACATCTACAAAGGCTACTGCTGTCATTAAGGGCTTTCCTAAGGCATTTTGTTAAATCAGCATTGGATCTGACCACATTATCTCTGCACTTGAATAAATGTCTGAGATGGAGATGCTTACAGTTTTTGAAGGTACTGATCAAAGTCATGCTTCTTCATCTGATATCAGGTAAGTGCCACCCAAGGGCAATCTTGGTGGGCTGGCCCTTGTCCATTGCGAATTTCACCATGGAGCACAAAGGGAAACAGATCCAAACACAGCAGTGTTGTCAAATGGACACGGGAAAATCTCAAGTCATTTCCCTCGTGCCTGTTTTCCCAAGTCTCAAAGAATCTAATTGCTTCTTCCTTGGCTCCTCTCAAATGACGCTCTCCTAGGGCCATACGCAAACTTCTGAAGGGACCTAAAGACAGCTGGTTGTTTCAGGGGCTCAAGGTCAGCCTTTCCCTAGGTCACCATACAGGGATCAGGGATCGTGCCGCTCCTCACTCAGTGGCCCTATTCACATTTTTAATTAAAAAACTGCTTCCCCACCTTTTCAAATTTTAACTTATATAGAGTTTGAGCAGAACTCATTTTTCCTGTATGGACTCCATGCACTCCCAAGGATCTCTGATT
Organism: Enhydra lutris kenyoni; assembly: GCF_002288905.1. NCBI lineage: Eukaryota > Metazoa > Chordata > Mammalia > Carnivora > Mustelidae > Enhydra > Enhydra lutris. The sequence continues at coordinate 8,507,992 of NW_019154092.1, read as the reverse complement.
CCTGCTAAATATAAAACTCTCCTTCCACCATCATCTCACTGATGAATGGAAATTCTAGAAATACTCCTGGCTTTCTGAACCCAGAGAGCAGACATCAGGCATTAAATTTCCCATGAAGAAGCAAGACATCCACGGTTATCATTTCTGCCTGATGATGGTTAGTTCTCTCCTTCCTGTTGCCTCTCTCACACATCTGTCTTCTGTGCTTCTGGCGAAGTCACCTCCCTGTCACCCCTAGGCAAGGTCCCCAGACGTTCTGCTGGATGCCTGCCACCCCGGGGTAGCCCCACCTGTGGGGAAGGCAGGAGCATATGCTGGGAGGTAGTGCTGGGTACGACAGTGGGTGAGAACTCCTGAGGGCAAAGCTTGGCTCTGGCACTCAATGGTGTTGTGGGGTTTGCTGAATTACTTCTTAAAAATAAATAAAATCTTTGAAAAAAAAAAAAAGGAAGAAGAAGGAAGAGAACAGCATATCTAGGTCCCCTTATTCCCTTTGATAAGCTTCATTTGTTACCTCCACCATAAAGCCTGACCAGACTTAATTACTTCTCTTTGCATGTTTTCTTCCTTTTTTAAAAAAATTTGCAAATCAGAATACCTATTCATAATTTTCCAGTAAGAAATGGACTACCGGGGTGCCTGGGTGGCTCAGTGGGTTAAAGCCTCTGCCTTCGGCTCAGGTCATGATCTCAGGGTCCTGGGATCGAGCCCTGCATCGGGCTCTCTGCTCAGCGGGGAGCCTGCTTCCCCCTCTCTCTCTGCCTGTCTCTCTGCCTATTTGTGATCTCTGTCTGTCAAATAAATAAATAAAATATTTTTTAAAAAGAAAGAAAGAAACAAATGTACTACCGAGCACATTCTTTCCCTGGAAGTGGATTTACGTAGGAAAGCTAAATTACCATCGGAAGTTTGGTTGGTGCACAGACTTAGAGTTGCTTGTGTCATGAATCAATGATACATTGCTTCATACCTTCATCTCCACTAGTAATAGCTGGGATCTTTATTTAGGTCTTGCTGGATGCCCAGCAATAGTGTTCTTAATATCTGCATATTAAAATGTCATCTCGGGGTCGCCTTGGTGTTGCAGTGGGTAAAACGTCTGACTCTTGGTTCCCGCCAGGGTCCTGATCTCAGGATTATGAGATCAAGCCCCATGTGGGGCTCTGTGCTCAGTGGAGAGGTTGCATGAGACTTTCTCAACCCCTCCCTCTGCCCCAAACCCTGGTGTAACCTCTCTCTCTCTCTCTCACTCTCAAAAATAAGTAAATAAATAAATCTTTTTAAAAATGTAATCCTCACAACAGCCCTGTAAGGCACCATTATCATTACCATTTTTTAAGAGAACTGATGCATGGAGAGTAGGTCACCCCTCCGAGGATACAAGTTGGCAATGTTGGGGTCTGGCGCCAGAGCCCCAGCTCACAGTCGCTGGCCTGTGCTTTCTCATAGAAGTAATGGGGCAAGCATTCACTGCTGCCTCTCACTGCCCCTTGCATGATGTTCGTGGCCCCAAACTCACTCAGCTGTTTTTATTTTGTTGCTCCTTGATATTTGCACATCTTTCCCCACACACGCAGCCTTTGGCTTAGGAGGAGCAAGGAAGGAACTAGGGGTTGCCAATCTTCTCTTTTCCTTTGATGTCATACGTCATCGCTTTCAGTGGGAGTGCCAACACCAGGAAGTGACAAGAAGAGAAAATAATAGGATAGAGGTCCTAGGTCATTCATGCTTCTTTGAACCCTATACCAGGCGAGTCCCGGTCGGGGCTGCTCCTGATTCAAAAGGAAAGCCTCTCTATGCTGCCGGAGCCCTTGCTTACTGAGTCTTAGATCCGGGCTTCTCAGCAGAACACTCACCTGTTCCCAGCAGTGCCTGAATTTACAAATTCTTTAAAGGCTGTGAATCTGCTCTGTAATTCACTTTGACAAGTTCCAGGCATCTAGGACAAATTCTTTGCTGGTTTTTGTGATCTTGATTTTGCCACACTTCATTAACTGAGATTAAAATGAGTTTCTCTTTGAAAAGCTGTAGGATGACAATACTTCTTGTCCATCTTCTCGCCCCGGAAGTATGTGTAGAAATAGTAGAAAAGAATGCTTTGGCCTCCATTATTTTCAGTGACTAAAGCCAAAAATGAAATCCAGAATGTTCTCCTTGATAGAACATTTTCTAAGACTCTAGAATCTTGCTGAGTGAAGAGATAGAAAGGCATCATCCCCGAAGAGAGATTTGAACAGACTGGCAATTCTTCTAAGTTTTAAGTAACCAGTCCCTTGACCTTGATGATACATTTGTAAAGACTTTCAAGAGTGGAAGCAAGGAAAGGAGGAGAAAGGCAACTTTGATGATTACATAAAATCCTGATGCATGTAGAATGTTCTCAGTATGTGCAATATTCAAGGTGCCAGATAATGACAAAGATACGATTCTTTTCATCTTTGAGAATAAAGACCAGAAGGATAGCCACAGTAATGGCGGCAGCTCTCTTCTAGCTCTGAAAGTTCCTGGCTGTCCTCCGTCTTGACCCCCACTTGCTCCAGTGGTGAGTTACAGTAGTTAGAAAATAGGCAGAGATCTACCACCTACCTACTGCATGCTGATTTCTATACTGCCCTGTGGCTCTGTACTTGAGAAGGTTATCCTCTTTGGAAGACAGCCAAGAATACATCTAGAGAGTGGAAAGAGAACCCCTGGCCCAGATAACAATCTTCTCTGTAGCATTTTTTGAAACATCGCCTTCAGCCTAGGCAACGCTTTTCCCGAGAGCTTGTGATGGTACTTTTAAAGACAGCCCGTTCCACTCTATTTCACTTATCTTTTAAGGGATGAAAACAATTAAATCCTTTAAATAGTGTGTTAATACTGACCAAACAATGACTTTTTATTTTCTTTATCTCCTCTTTCTATGCCTCCACGATTATTTCGTTTTTCATTACTTGATAAGTTTCTAAACTCCTTGATGATATTTGAGAAGCACCCTACAGAGAAAACAGAAATAAGCAAACAAATTAGGTTGCATGGCAGAGAGGAACGGGCAGTTCATGAAATCACCAAATGTTGTATCCGAGGTGATAAAATGGCGTTATGTTGGTGCAAAAAAATAAGATCCTCATGTCACTGTAGGACAAAAGCAATTCGTGGAGCTAAAAGACTGTCTATTTCACATCATCTCCAAAGTAGCTTTGATCTGGACAGTTACTAAAAAGGTTTAACTGCTCAGAGACTTGCAGTCATTAAATATATAATGATTTTTCAATATTTACACAGTCTTTTTCAAGGGCAAACACGACCCATTAAAGCACGAAGACCGTGCTTCACCAATTCATATATTTGTAAAACAGAGAATGGTTGCTCTATTCTGTTTCAGCTTGATGCCTTGCCTTATGCTGATCCCAGGACCCCAGGACCATGACCTGAGCCCAAGGCAGATACCTAATCTACTGAGTCACCCAGGCGCCCTCTCGAACAGTCTTCTATCCAATTATATGTAAAAAAAGTTAAACAAAATGAAAAATTCGTGTATTCTTAGTGAAGCTGGACGTAAACAGGAGTCTGTCTGATCCAATTTGGAGAACATTCTTGCCTTGAGGAATGTGCATGCGTCATTGGGTGACCTTATAGCCTGAGCTGCCTGTTCAGGTCCAGCTCATGCCTGGACATCATGTCATCATTAATAGTGTCCCTTCATTCTCAAATATTCTCTTTTTTTTTTGAGTTTTTATATTTGAGTTTATTCCTCATTTAACTTTTAAAACACTATTGTAGTTTAATATTAAAACAAAAACAATAGCAAGTAGTGAGCTATGATTATAGTCCTGCACTCATTCACTACTGCACATAAAGTGCCAGCAGTGTTATTCACTAGCCCCAGTAAGAGGTCTGACACTGAACACCACCCCTGGGATGATGTTCATCATCCTCACGTGCTTCTGCATTGTAATGGCGCCATCTTTCCCGATTTGGGTCAAAGTCCACCAGTTCTACCTGGTCTGTTTCATCAGTCTCTTCTACTTCCTTCCTCTCAGGCAGTTTTTCCAGCAAAGAGAGTTTATCAGGAGAGAGAAAGCCATTCTCAGGAAAGTTTACCTTACATTCGACGATGAAGCGACCCTTCTTATATGGTCTATGATAAATTGGCGTGCCTTCATTTAGCACATACTTGATATCTCCATGCTTGACAATTTGACCTGAGAGGTGATGACAGTGGTTCGGTTGTCAAGAGTAGATATTGGTTTTTGAAAACCGCACAGTGCTTCGACCAGCTGTATGTCCATACACAAGAAAAGGTCTTCTCCTCGCCGAGTAAAAACAGCATGGTCCTTCTGATCTAAAACAATGATAATATCTCCTGGTTCCAGTCCTGGTTCTTGGTCTCCTTCACCATGGAATGTTATCTTCTGGCCATCTTTCATGCCTTTGTCAATATGAACTTCTAGAATCTTCTTCTCTCGAACTATCTTCCTTCCATTGCAGCTTTTACATCTATCTTTATGACTGATCTGTTCCCCATGGCGCTGGCACTCCATGCACACAGATTGAATTTGCTGAACCATTCCAGGTCCTATCTGATGAATTCTTATTTGCATTCCAGTGCCTGGGCAATTGGGACAACATTCAACTGCTCCTTTCTTACCACCCCGGCCTTCACATTTATCACAAATCTCATTCTTTTGCAGAGCTAGTTTTCTTCTTTCACCGTTGTATAAATCTTCTAAGGTTACTGAGAGCTGATGGACAACATTTTTACCTTTCCTTTCTCTCTGCATTCTTCCTCCTCCTCCAAAAAACATATCGAAGCTGTCCATGGTGGAGCCAAAACCACCACCGGCTCCACCTTCTTTAATTGACTCTTAGCCTCCTTTGTCATACTTTTCTTTGCATCAGAGAGTACTTTGTAAGCTTGAGAAATCTGTTTAAACTTCTCTCCTTCGTTTGGATTCTTATCAGGGTGGTACTTCAAGGTCAGTTTCCTGGAGGCCTTTTTCAATTCTTCTAGGGTGGCATTGGGTTTGACCCCCAAAATATCATAGTAAATGGTTTCTTTCACCATTTTCTATAGCTGGTGAGAGGGCCGAGGCCGATGTCGGGGAGCAGGAAGGAGCACGTTGCTGGGTGCAGCTCAGGTAGCCACCTCTCCTCCGTTCTCAAATATTCTATGGTCTGATCATGGTAACCCTAATCATAGACAAGAGGACTGCTTCAGAATAACAACCAGTGGGTCCCTGTGCTGGGGGTTCCTAACTAGGGGCTGACAACAGAACAGAATGGGAATGCTCTCCAAGGCCTCTTTTGCTTTCAGTTTCTCAGATCCTGTGGGGAGTATTCAAAGAGACAAATGTGAAATGTGAAATTCTAAGTAATAATATTGAGGGCCACTGAAAAAATATAATTAACTCTCAAGGCGCCTGGGTGGCCCAGTTGGTTGAGCATTTGACTCTTGGTTTCAGCACATGTCATGATCTCAGGGTCATGAGATGGAGCCCTGAGTCAGGCCCCATATCAGCCTGGAGTCTGCTTGGGATTCGCTCCCTCTGTTCCTCCCCCCCATCTCCACCCACACTCTCTAAAATAAAATAAATAAAATTAAAAAAAAAAAATTAACTCTCAATAGTTTGCCCTAATAGGATAATCAGGAATATGTATAACTAACGTTTGTCATATTTATTCCGTCATATTAACCTTCTTAATTATACTATTCTCTTAAAATTGGTTTATATTGCCTGGTACATTTTGTCTCAGAATGAAGAGAGGTGGCCTACAATTTGCTACAGATAATCCCACGCCGACAATTAAAATAGCACGTGCAAATTCCCCTCAGCCCCCAGATTCATGAAGCTGGGACATACATTAAAGCTCACTTAAGTTCAACTCCCTAATTTTATACATGAGGCCTCAAAGGTCCAGGAAGACTGAGCTATTTTCTCCAAGGTAAATGAACAAATCATCGTGGCGAGACGCAGAATCCACGTTGTTCTATCACTTCACTGGTGAAGTTTGTGTGACAGTAATTTTACATAGAAATAGTAATCAAAATGTATTTATAGGCATGCTCTTTTGTAGTGTCATATTTCCTGAATTAATCAGGAAGCTTATTTCTTAAGTACTATGTGCTGTGGAAGCTTCTATAAATCCACTGTTCCATTTTTGCTTTCCTTGTAAACCTGCTCTTATTTTATATGGAAAGAGGAGCTCTGAAGTTGGGAAAGCAGACCAGTGAGATGAAGTGGCTAATGGCGTCTTCTTTTTCACATCCTCATTTCTGTTTTGAAAGGTAGTAACTGTATAGGTAGAGATAGAAATACTAGTTACAATAAAAGCAAACACACATGTGCTGTACATTTCAGAAGCTGCCTAGTGAAATCTGTAATGTTCTAAATTGAAGGGGTGGTAACACAGCACATTAATTTCCCTGAGTTTTTCAGAGTATACATGCTGCTTATCAGGAAGGGTCCCTGCCTTTCTTTCAAAACTAATTTGATTAGTTTTCCCTATTTAACAATGTATTTTCTCTGTGCGTCAAGCTTAGAATCCCAAAATAAGTTTTAAAAAATAATTTTAAAAATTTTAGCAGTTATGTTCTCAGAAGAAGGGAGCCCAAATTTCTAACCATGAATTTTGCAAACATGTCAAAAGCTTTTATAAGGGAATACTGACCCTTTTAATGAAAGGAAGTCTCTTGGAATCACCAACACTTGGAGACTCATTTTCCTGCGTGCTGGGGAAGGGGTGTGCCATCACAACACCTACCACTAGGGGGCATCCTCCAACACGCCTTAGCTGTTTCCCCATAGGAGCATTGGATCTCACCTATGTCAGAGCACAGCACCTCCCTTTTCTTACAAAGGTCCCTACGTTCTGCAATGAGAATCATTATGTGTGTATCACTCATTATGTATCATACATATCTTATAAAATTAATATAGTGTTCTAATGATAACATAAAAGAAATAATAAAAAAGTAATTTATAACAAAGTAGTATGTATTTCCACATATATAGCTTGGTATATATATATATATATATATATATATATATATATATATATATGAAATGAGTAGTCAGATTCTATACATAGAGGCAATTGTTAAAATGCAGACAGATAGAGGTGTGTTATCATGATGATTCAGATACTTTGAGGGGTGTTGCCATTGATGACAAAATGACGGAAGGTGAAGAAGTCATTGTAAATCTCCAAAAAAAAATTAAATCAGTCTTGATTTCTACTGCAGCTGCATTCCTTAAAAAAAAAAAAAAATCCAGTATGGGGTGCCTGGGTGGCTCTGTCTGTTAAGCATCCAACTCTCGATTTCGGCTCAGGCCATGATCTCGGGGTTGTGGGAGAAAGCCCTGTGTCAGGCTCCACGCTGGGTGTGGAGTCTGCTTGAGATTCTCTCTCCCTCTCTTGCTGCCCCTCCCCACCTCTGCTCTCTCTCTCTCATTCAAAAAAAAAAAAAATCTAGTATCTATGAAAACAACCCTAAAAACTCTACTTTATACATAAAAGTATTGTGTTTATGTGTAAAATAGTGCTATCAACCAATGTTCATGTCTCTCTCACCCTCAAATTCATGTGCCGTCCTAATGCCCAAGGTGATGGTCTCAGGAGGTGGGGCATTTGGAAAGTGATTAGCTCAGCATGGTGGCGGCTTCGTGAGTGGAATTAGTGCCATTATAAAGGAGACCCCAGAGGGGTCTGCCATATGAGAGCACAAGACACATATCCGCATGTGAGGACATGAGAAGATGGCAGTCTGCTGAGGAGAGAGCTCGCACCTGAGTGGGACCATATGGGTACCCTGAGCTCCAACTTCCAGCCTCCAGAATTGTGAGAAACAAATTTCTATTGTTTATAAGCCCCCAAACTGCGGTATTCTGCTATAGCTGCCCAAACGGACCGATAGTTACATTCTAGGCTCAGATAGTGACAGTGTTTGGTTTGGTTTGGTCTTTAACCCATGGGAATGTTTCAGAAGGGCATTTGGAAGTTGGACAGCGTATGGAACAGCTCTTCTCAGGCATATTGCAACACTAGCATTCCAGACACCCTCTCTTAAATTCCACAAGTGCCCCCACAACCCAACCGTCATGCCAGCAAACTTCCAAAATGCCCCTAAAGGTGCTTCTACTCTCATTTGAGAATGACCGGTCAAGAGCAAAAGGGCCTCCTTTCTACCCTCACGTATATCTTCCTTTAGCTCTCAGATGAGAGGGAGATTCTCCTTTCCCCACAAGTCTGGCCCCGAGAGAGCCCTTTGGTGGGATGCTGTCTCCAGCTTGGACTTAGAGTACGTCTCTGTCTCTGTCTCTACACGTCTATCATCCAGAATTTCACATACAGCATTGGAAGGAATTTCAAAAAGAAACAGGAGGAGGGGCACCTGGGTGGCTCAGTTGTTAAGGGTCTGCCTTCTGCTTGGGTCATGGTTCCAGGGTCCGGGGTTTGAGCCCCTCCCCCTCCCCGCATCAGGTTCCCTGCTCAGCGGGAAGCCTGTTTCTTCCTCTCCCACTCCCTCTGCTTGTGTTCCCTCTCTCGCTGTGTCTCTGTCAAATAAATAAATAAAATCTTAAATTAAAAAAAAAAAAGGAAACAAAACAGGAAGAAATGCAAAGGAAGAGTGTGTGACACTTGGTGCCCTGTTAGAAATACCAGCACAGGGTTTCTCAGCATGTGGTCAGATGGTTACCTGCATCGAATATATGTATTAAAAATACCGATTCCAGGGCTTCACTTCACACCTTTGAAACCAGATCTCTGGAGCATGTGGCCCCATAGAATCTGCATTTTTACTAGCTCACAGATGCTATGAATGTGCTCCAGCCACAAGAGCTCCTCGAGTCGTCGCACCGTCACCACTATGCAGAGCTGCTGATCTGACCCTGAGAAGGGGTCCGTGGGTCCTTGTAGGACTGGCCTGCTTCAGCTCCCACAGGACATTTGGGCAGTAACCTTGCAGGAGAAGCTGGAAGGCACCCCCACACACCTCTTAGGGTTGGATATATCTGCTTCAACCTAAGGGGGTGCCCACTGACTTCAGGTTTCCTTTTTTAACCCCAATTTTCCTGAAACAGACACATACACACACATGTGTGCATGTGCGCGTGTGCGCGCGTGCGCGCGCGCGCACACACACACACACACACACACACAGCCCCACTCTGTTAAAAATCTCTTCTTCCCACTCTTTTCAAAGAGGATTACTTCTTATTATTTAATCGAGGCATGATTTCATATTCTAAATGCACTTTTGTGTTAATATAAGCAGAAAAAACTGGAAAAGAATGTCTGTAGGTTTGGACAAGGGTTCGAGGGTGCAGAAATCCTATATATAATTCTGCCTGTGTGGACAGAGCAGTGAGGGAAGTGTAGTTCCATGTCATATTTTTTCCACTATGTGTCAAACAAGGTAAAAAAAATCCGTTTCTCTTCATAGAGCTGTATAGACACAGACTAGGTTTTTTAATGTTCACTCCAAGTTGGGTGCACTCACCTTTCAAAGAGTATTGATTATTCCACTGGTATAAAATAGATGATAGCGATGACGATAGTGATAATTATACCTTACCCAAGAGCACAGAGCATGCTAGTGCTTTAGGCAGGATCTGGACCCGATTACCAGTTGTGGAAGCCTCAGCTCTTGTCATTCTACCGCATGCTGTTTGACAAGGAATTCATGGATACAGTCATACCAAATTACCTACTATACCAAAGTTAGTGCACGCAGCTCTCTAGGCCTGTACTTAGGCCTCTGCAAAAGAAAGAAAATCGGAAATTTGGTATGTAGTGCCAGTGCTTATAAGGTAGGATTTACAAGGCAGGGAATTGATTGCCAAGTGGGGGAAGAATCAAGCACCAAACAGGGGACAGTGAGGTAACCCAGAGATGTGCAACCATAAGAAGGTGCTAGTACCCTTCACGGAGAGGCAACAGGAGGAGGTGAAGTTACTAGGGGCTTCAGTTCCAGCAAAAGCTGGAACCCCAAGAAGCCAGTCCACAAAGGAGACCGGGCCACTTGGAAGAAGCCACTTGAGGCAGAGAAGGTAAAACTCTGGTTTCTCCTTTGCTTTTACGCTCCTTTGCTTTTACATTTTTTTACAATTTCTACCAGCCCAACCCAATAAACAAAGCCAGGAACCTACAAAACCAACCCTCATCAGTTGCTCCTCCTCTGTAGGAGCCATCAGGGAAGCCCAAGGACTGGGTCTGAGAGCAGACAGACCCAGGCAGGCACACCCACATGGGGTTTTGTTGTTTTCCGGAAAAACACTCCTTAAGCCCTCTTTAAATAGCACCCCCTAACACCTTTAGACTAACTTGATGGACCAACAAAAATCTTCTAAAATCACACGTATCCAACTGAGAGTTGGAGCGCCCTCTAGGGGAAAGCTGGCTGCCCGGCCCCACCTCTCCGCCGCTCCCCCCACCAGCCCTGGCTGGGCACTGACGTCCTCCCTTCCCTTCTGCTGCAGTGTTGTTGCCTACCAGTGTTCTTTTTCTTCAAATACTCCATGAAATATGGCTGTGGTCTTATTAGATATTGCGTCAAAGGAGACTCAGTACAGATTATATTCTGAGTGTGCTGTTCCACAGAGGAATTGCCAGATAAATGACTCACAGAAAACATGAACAGCAGCAGAGAGGATGGGGTCCCAGTGCACTCAGAGCTCAGCCATGGCTCAGTATCAGCATCTAAGCCGGCATCAAAGGAGAAGCAGACAGGATGTCTTCTGGGAGTATGTTCTCCTGATTTACAGTGATTTTTAAAAAAAATCACTTTATCCTGTATTTTTTGAGGGAGGTGGCTCAGTAGGGTAATTTGTGGTTAAGATCATAGACAGACCTTGGAGTCTCTTTTTCCTTGTAGCTTTACAAGTCTGTCCCCTTTTCTCAATCCCTACTACCATAGACCCCTGGCCTGTGCTTGTTGCCACCACTGACTGCTTCCCCTCACGCATCTCCCTCTCCTCACTGCTGCAGCCACTGGGATCTTTCTAGGCAAATAAGATCAGCCATACTCACCATTCTCCAAAGGCTCCTCCAGCCTTTAGGATAATAGCCATAGGATATTTGGTCACACTCACCCTCCAGGGTTCTGTCACCTACAACCCCTGCTCTGTAAATCCTGGGCACCCAACTACACCCCAGGAAAATGCCAGTCTTCCCAGGTGGGGGGCAAATGCTTACCCCAGTAACTCATAACTATTGCCTGTCCCTTTGCCTTCTGGCAAAGCCAAGTCTAGAGGACAAGCTGGGCCTTAGTCCTCTGAGTATTACCCAACATCCAAAACCTGCACCCAGGGATATTTGAAAAGTACTCTACAGTTTGCACAGTGGTCCTCACATCTGCCCATTTAATCCTTCCAATAGTCACGTAGCAGTATTTTCTAATTATACCGGCAGGGGAACTGAGGCTTGAAAAGGTCACTGGCCCACGTTAGACTCTCAGGTGGCAGAACAAGTCCTCACAGCCATGGTTCTCCGAGGGGACAACACCTAGGACTGAGAATTCTACAGACTGGATGTGATCCCCCCAACCCCCCTCGGCCATAGCCTGCCTAAAGCAGACTTCACCTCCCTGCGCCTGTGTCCTCATCCTTAAAGAAGACAGTAATTCCAATTCAGGCTTGTTATGAGGATTAAATAAAACAATGCCTATGGAGTGTCTAACAGTGCCTGGCTCTCAGCCGGCACTATAAATGTGAGTTCCCTTTCTGACCCCAAGCTTGGCGAGCTGCTTCTCCTATTTCTACAGCAGCTCCTCCTTCTCTGAGCTCGGGAGGCCACTGGGGGTGCCAACTGTGGAGCACCGTGCCCGTTTTGACGTGATAGCTGCATCGGGTACCAGCTAATCCTTAAAGAAGTGTGGGGACTACAGGCACAGCTGTGAGAAGACAGCGGGGAGGGAACTAAGGGGCCCTAGAAGGCAGGGGTTGGATGGAGGGGTTTGTGGGGAGCGCTGGTCGACAACAAGGGGAGAGGGGGCACCCCACTGCACGCGCTACGGAGGGGTCCGCTCACGTCTCCTGGACCTCCAGTATACCGCAAGGAGTCAAGGCCCGCCTCCCTCCCACCCCACTTTACCCCTGCACACTTCCTCCCGTCCCCAGCTCAAGGCACTGTCCAGAGAGCCACAAAAAGCGAGGAGGGTCCCAGGGCGAAGAAGGGCGGGGGCCGCAGCAGGCGCGCGAGCTTGGGGAGCGCAGGCCCCGCCCCAGCCCCGGCGCCGGCTGGCGGGAGGTGGGACATGCGCACGCGGTGGCGGGGCGCAGGGCGCGGGGAGGTGGGGGAGCGCGCGTGCAGTTCTCCGCCGGAGCCGGCGGGCGCTGCGGGGAGCAGGGCTGCCGTGGGCGGGGAGCCGGACGCGGGAGCGGGGAGCGCGCCGCCAGCGGGCGAGTGCGGGTGTGCGAGGCCGCGGCGGCAGACCCGAGAACCCGGAGCGCCGAGTCTAGGTGATGCGATCCGCGCGGAGCCACCGCGCTACTGTGCCGGGTGAACTCGAGCGGCGTTGACCTCAGCGAGGGGAGAGCGGGACGGCGGCGGCTGCCAGCCCCGCGGGGATCCTAGGGGCTAGGGGTGCGCGGGGCACGGCGGCGGCGCGGGAGCGCGGGGCGCAGACCGGGCGGGGCTGGGGGACAGTGATGAGCGGGCGCGCGGGTAGGCTGCACGCCGCCGCCGCCGCCCGGAGCATCTGCCGCCGGAGCTGCTGCTCTCGGCCCGGGACCCGGCCATGGAGACGCTGAACGGCCTCGCGGGCGGTGGCGCCCCGGACGCGAAGCCGCTGCCGCCCGGCCAGCACCACCGCCACCACCACCTCCACCCGCTGGCCGAGCGTAGGCGGCTGCACCGTGCGCCCTCGCCCGCCAGACCCTTCCTCAAGGACCTGCACGGCCGGCCCCCGGCGTCCGGCCCGGCTCCGGCGGCCCCCTCCTCGGGCCGAGCCCCGGCGCCCGGCGCTCCACGCTCGCCCAACCTCGCGGGCAAAGCACCGTCCTCGCCGGGAACCCTGGCCGCACCCGGCCGCCTCTCTCGGCGCAGCGGCGGCGCCCCTGGCGCGAAGGACAAGCCGCCGCCGGGCGCCTGGGCCAGGGCAGCGGGCGGCGCCAAGGCCGCTCCGGGCCTCAGGAGGGCGGCGCGCACGGCGCCCGCGGAGCTGCTGCCCCGGGCAGGGAGGCCGCCGCCGCCGCCCGGGACCGAGCCGCTGTCCGCCACTGCCAAGGGCCGCAAAGCCAAACGCGGTTCCGGGGTGCCCCCCGCCCGTGCCACCGGGCCCCCGGCCCCCGCCGCTCCAATCCCCGCCGTGATCCTCGCTGTGACCTCCTCGGCCGGCTCCCCTGCTCCCGGCTCGCGCATCAGCCACACAGACAGCAGCTCCGACCTCTCCGACTGCCCCTCCGAACCCCTGTCCGACGAGCAACGCCTGCTCCCCGCCGCCAGCAGCGACGCCGAGTCTGGCACGGGCTCCAGCGACCGGGAACCGCTGCGAGGAGCCCCCACGACGAGCCCGGCAGCTCGGGGGGCGCCGCCCAGCAGCCCCGAGCCCCCCGCGCTCCTCGCCGCGCCTCCCGCCGCAGGCGCCTGCCTCGGGGGTCGGAGCAGCCCTGGCGGGGTCCCGGCGGGGTCCTTGGGAATGGGTGTGGCAGAGGATGCCGGGGGGCGCGCGCAGCTCGAGCGAACGGTCCCCGGGATGCCCAAGGAGCCCGGTCCGGGCGAGCAGACCCGACTGGTACCGGCGGCGGCGGTGGAGGAGGAGCTGCTGCGGGAGATCGAGGAGCTGCGCTCGGAGAACGACTATCTCAAGGTGAGCAGCCGGCTCGGCCTCAGGTGTCCCGGAGGCGACCCCAAATGGTCTGGGTGCGGGGGGCAGGGGGGCCCGCGAGCCCGACATTCCGGGTCCTGACAAGCACGTTCTCTCTGCTGCCCTTCACTTTCCGGTCCCCGCACACACACTGGGCTTTGGGAACTTAAGCTAAAACTTCTGGAAGGAGCAGCAAGACCTGTGGGTCTGGGCGGGTCCTCACCCCACTTGGCTTTTCTTGTTTCTTGGTCTTGCTTCTTCTTGCTGATGCCTTTGGCTCTGTAGATGTGCTGGGGGAGAGGTGGCCAGAATTACATTTTGGATACACTGCTGACCATCCACCCAGCCAAAATGTGCCCACTCTCTCCTGTGGGATCTGGCTACCCCCAGCCGGGGAGCTCTGGTCCCCGCCTGGGCAGGGGTGTGTAGGTTGGGGAGCCTGCTGTGGGCCAGGCTGTGGATGCATCAGATGCTTTTCCTGCAGTGGTACAAAGTGAGGCCCCTTCTGTTTCTCTGGGTGGGGGCACCTCCCAGTTTTCAATGATAAACCTTAAGTTCAGGGGTTCCATGAGTGTGCCCTAGGTTGGGGACCGTGGGGTTGGTGGGCTTGGTCCGCCAGTCCTTTGTAGGCATCCGCAAGCGGGTTTTGCTTGTCAGGAGAGGCCACTTAATTCCCCCTGCACGCCAGCACTTTCAAGGGAATTGCAACCTCTGTTGCCCAATCTCTGAGTATTTCTTGTGAGGTCCTGCAAGCAGAGGACTCTTCCTGGTCTTCTTAGCTCTGGGGCCCTCAATCTGACTTCTGCCTTTTCTCCCAGGAGGCGGGCAGGTTGGCCCTGCAGAATGGAGGGCTTAGTGTGTGTGTATGTGTGTGGGGGAGAGGGGGTCAAGACAATTGAAGTGACTTGAGAGAAAATAAGGGGGATGGAATTGGGGGCAACTGCTTTATTATAGTCTTCAAGTTAGTAAATAGCTACAGTGGTATAACTGTTTTCATGTTTCTGTTAAGATTCTGATATAGATCTCCTCCCAAACCAGTGGATGGCCTTCCTTTATCTGGGTTATGTGATTTGTACTTTTTCCTCAGCAAATGCTGAACCTACCTGCATGAGGCCCGGTTATTGGCCCTTGGGACCAAGGGCGTGGGCTTATTTAAGGTGGTGAAGTGTGCAGTTCAAGCTGTCATCTGAATAGGTTCACTGCCAAGTGTTCTAAACCTCAGCCTCTTACAGGAGCTGCTCACCCCAGCTGAGCCCACTGGTAGTTTTGCCTGCAAAGAGGTAGCAAGCAGTGAGGCAGAGGAGGAGAGGTGAGAACAGATTGGGAGTTCGGAGCAAGATGTTTCAAGCAGTACATTTGCTGGTGTCTCCCGCTCTTATGTAATAGACAACAGAGTGAATTTCAAAGGTGCTGAAGAGAAAGGCCGGTGATGTTGTATCTTGAAATCTTGATATCAGCGCTTTTGTAGATCTTCAGCAAATGTAAACTCCCTAAGGGTCAGAAAGATCATCTCGTTGGGCTATAGAGCCAGCTCTGAGCGTGATCCCTGACCCACAGTGTTTCTGATTAAATGATGTTTATCCAGATTATGACCTGCTAAGCAACAGGAAACTGAGGGTTCCATAAAAGAAAGGATGTTTCCCATTGCGTCTTTGATCTTAAGGTAGGCAGCTCAATAGTCATTTCACAGTTCATTCCTAGGTAACTGCTTATTTGCTTTATCCTTTCACGCTGGTCGATTCTCTGAATGAACTAGGTGTCTGACCCTGGAGTCTGATCTGGTATATTTGATATTTCAGTGAGTTCTCACAACAACATAGGGTATAGCTGTGGTCATTTTTATCATAACCCCCAATTTCATGGACAAGAATGCTGAAAGCCCGGAAAACTTAAATGACTCGCCCAAGGCCATACAACAAGTAGGGGGTGCAACTTCTCTACCCACCCCACCCCACCCCCTGCCCACACCAGGCTGCATTTCTATTCCCAGCAAGGCTGCGTCTCTCAGTGTATACCACTTGCTGTCTTATTGTTTTATTCGCTAGAAATGTTCCCAATGTTTAGCTTTCCTAGGGGGCCTCTTTTCATTTTAGGTGAAAGGGCCATAATGAACACTTCTCCACTAGCCTGTGTACAGATGGTCATATAAATCCCACTGACAATGTTTAATTTGTGGGAAATTTCGCTTGCTGGTTCCTGTGGAGAAAGTGTCACGGCCAACCATTCTCTCTGCCTGAGCGCGTCTCCCAGCCTGTCCTTTGACAGCAGGAGAGAGAAGTAGGTAGAGGAGCTCAGGAAGAAGCTAGGAAACCAGAAGTCTGCACACAGATACAAGAGCTTAAGTTACAGTCATTCAGTTGGGGAGAAAACACAGCAGTCCTGGCAGATTAAGGTCAGTGGGCATGCCCACTGGTGCAAAATGGGGCTGTGATCACAAGTGACCTCGAGGGGCAGAGGCGGGCGGCATACCTTGGCACAGGGCATGTAGAGTGTGTACATTCTAAATCAAAACTTATCTTTTTATTGGTCTCATTGCTCACTGGTACTTTTTTCTCATGGTCAGTAGAAGCACATCCTTGACCTCCTGCTTTCTTGGGGAAGGTTGCACAGAGCTCTCATGATTAGACAGAGCATTCCTCTAGCCAAATGTTCCCTAACAAGAAGAGCTTTGGCCCAGGAATTTTACTTGGGTGTATTCTGGAGGATTGTGACCATGTTAAAGGTCACCTTCTTTCCCAAGTCATTTCTGTCACCATTACTGTGCAAGGCGGTCACACTTCCTGAGGTAGAATGACCGAAAGGTAATCCAACAGATACATAAGGCCTGCAAAGCCACAGGGGGATGTCTTAGTGATCGAAAAATCGAAGTGGAATTCTCTTGAGTTTTAGCTGGTCTGCTGTATTTTTTAAAATAGATGTCAACAGACAAGTATATTATGTTGGGTTGAGCTGTGTGGAGATGTCTGGGGCATCCCTGATTCTGCTTTCTCTTCCTCTTCTGCCTTCGTCAAAGGGCACCAGGGTGGCTAGGTGAAAAACACAATTATTCAGTCCAGGTGGCTGGCTTTTTGCGTGGAAACACAGTCAGAAGAGCAGTCTTGTCCCTTTACCCTGATGATCTTAAGTATATTTGGAAGTGTTCGTGCATTCTGGTGAGCGGTTGAGTTCAATGGTCCAAAGGCCTTTGCTTCCCTTTCAAACCGAACCCAGGTATGTTTCTTAGGGATGAGAGCATCGACGAAATGCTGCCAGCGTGTTCTCTGCCTGCCAGCCTCCTTGCCACCACCGGGTTTTGCTCGAGTGCTCTGAGCCCATCAGACCAGCCTTAGTGCGCATCGGGAACATATTAATTATGTCCTCCGTTTCCACTGGCTTTTCAGGAGGATTTAATCACTTTGAACTTATTGGCTTGTTTTGAAAATGCCCTTCAGATTCCTGGTGATGTGCTCACCATGGCCCCCCTCTGCTTGTGTCCAAATAATGTTCTCCAAAGCCCCAGTGTCCTGCAAGATGGGCGCGGGTTGGTGTGGGGAAAGGCTGCTTTTTGCTATTGTTGTTGTTGTGGTTTTCCTCTGCTTTCTCAGTGATTTCTTAAGAATTCTTTTTGTTTCAGACAAAAATCACTGCTAGCTACTTGGGCAGGCAACATCCCATCCTTTGAGAGGAGGGATTTCCTAAGGGAGAGCATTGGGTAGGGCCGTTGGGGGTTTTATAGGTTGCAGTGTATGACCACGGATCTAGCCTGACCACTCCGTTTCTCACCTGAGTAGTCTTTTGAGTTCTGGCCTGGAGCGGGGACCCTGAGGCCAGCAGCATACACAGTTCTGAGCAGCTGAAGTGTTGAGCTCCTCCTCTCCTCTGCCTTTCTTTTGGAAGGGTTAAAGTGGACAGCACTCCTATTCTTTCCTGACATTCCACTTTCCACACCCATTCTTTATTCAACCCGCAAAAGAGCGGCTGGAGTAGTCTTAGATGGCGAGATCACGTAGACCAGGGCAAACAGCCCATCAGCTGCTGGGTGAACTGTCACTTGGTAAACAATGGTTAGCGGCCCCCTGTGCCTTCTTTGCTACAGCTAGGACTGTGCAGAGAACGTTTTCATTGTCCGGAGGGAAATGAGGTGGATTATTTGTATATTACAGCAGACAATCATTTCTGTCTGCAACTCCCAGAAGATGGAATTATTGCAACAGTAGCCAGATGACTGCTCCCCTGTCCAAATTGGGGTCTATTTAAAGAAGGGTTATTAAAATATTAATGTAGAACTAGTTATTGATTTTCAGGTTGCTTGAGGGAGATTTTAAGATTTCTATCAACGATCAGTATGATCAAGAGTTTGTATCCCTTCAATTAAGATACTGTGGATTCCCTTTTTATTTTTTATTTGTGGATAAAACTGTTTTCACAGAGCTTGGCATTGAAATGCTTCGTTTTAATCTTCGTTTACCCCAGTGCACACAGGGTACCTCATTATTTCTGTAATTTGATGTGTATAATAGGGCTCGAGCTGCTATTTGCAGGCAAAAAGGAGTAGCTGGGGAGCCTCACACACCTTCAAGGTTTCATTTTATATACAGAATTTGAAAAATAGATTTAATTAAAACTGAATTAGCTTTTCAGTGAAGTAGTGATCTAACAGTGAAGTACGCAGACAGACTTGGCGTTAATTTTACATAAAACTGTTGATTAAGGACAAGTCTTCTTAGTTTCTGCATATAAAAAAACAACAGCAATTTTCTCCGTCTACTTACTATATGTCTAAATTATATTTGCCAGACACATTATATGTCCTGCTTGATTTGGTTTTCTTAAACATTTAAACGGCAGACATTTTTCGGGTTTCTTTAACACAACATAGTCTAAATTAGAGCGTGCTGTCCGAAAATTAACGTAGTGGTAGCTTGAAAATCACCATCCATCATGACCCTCATCTGAATAATCACAGTTTTTGCTTTTCACATGTCTGCTGCCAGCTGACATGGTTTATAATTTGCCTTTCTTGTAATTTCTTTTTGCTGAACCTGAAAACTGCTTTTCTTCAAGGCTCTGTGAAGAGAGTGGAGACACTGGCCTTGGTCTCATCTCTGCAGCAGATTGGTGTTGAAAAGCCATTTAAATGCTTAGAATCTTAATTGCCTCATCTTTAAAATGGGGATATTAATAATTTCGCTGCATATTGCAGTGTTTTTCTGAGGGCCAGTTGAGATAAGGGATATACTCACACATCGACAGTTGTCAAGGTCTAAAAATGTTAACTTGCTTTATTACGTCACATCTAGGGTGGGTTCTTAAAAGCGTGATTTAAGGGTTATTATTGTTTCATTTGTCCTGGTTGTTGCAAATAATTCATAGTATTTACTGGGAAGAGCACCTGGGTTTGCATTCTAGCTTCTGCTTATTAGTTATGAGGCTTTGGACGTGCTAACCAGCTTGGGTTTGCTTTTCTTGTCTATGAAATGGGCAATATGTTCCTGGCAGGAAGAGAATTGGGTTAGTAATGAAGGTAAAGTGCTGAATGAGATGTCTTCTGTTCTGCAAATTTAGATAAAATATGAGTTATAAAGGCAATGATTCAAATACATACACTTATGGGCTCTCCCTAATTTTCCTTTCAGTGCAACTAATGTTGGCGATTATTTATGCCAAAAAATGTTAGCTGTTTACATCTGGCCTACTGAATGATTTGGAGATGCGGGTTCATCGAGCCCTTACACACTTGTCTCTTTTAGCTTGTGTGGTTGTTTATGCATCTATAGAACATATCCATTGTTTGATATTTGCATCTATGAGCATCCTCCTGGTACAAAATCTGAAAGCTGGAGGACAGTTTTATACCTGAAAGTTGTATCTAATGTTTTCTTATGACTGTTTTCACACTTGGAAAACTTTTGTTTGAGTAACAGGTAATTCTAGGCATTAACGACCTTGGCTTTTATAGGTAAGCTTTCTAGAAGGAAAAGCAATCACAGACCATTCCTTCCATGAACAGAATGGCCACAGTTACTGTATATTTGCATGTATACATACAAATGATTTTTTTTTAGGATTTTACTATTTATTTGACAGAGATCACAAGTAAGCAGGGAGGCAGGCAGAGAGAGAGGGAGAAGCAGGCTCCCTGCTGAGCAGAGAACCTGATGATGTGATGATGCAGGGCTCAACCCAGGATCCTGAGATCATGACCTGAGCCGAAGGCAGAAGCTTAACCCACTGAGCCACCCAGGCGCCCCCATACAAATGATTCTTGCTTGTATTAAACTACGTATTAGTTACGCAATGAAACAATTACCTTTTAACTGTACTCTAATGTTAAGTGTAGAGAATAGGCTCTTCCTGAAAGTCAGACCCATTATATCCATAGGTAGAACCTGAGAGAAACCTGACCTTGATTTGGAAGCTTCAGGACTAATTATCTAATCTTTACCAGAAGATTGACGCCCACAAGGCCTGTTTTAGAGCTTGCTGTCTGCAGCTGGTCTCCCCCAGCCTGGGGCGGGTCAGGGCCACGGCTCCCACACAGCGGCATCACAGCTCCAGTGTCAGGATCAGGCATCAGTCTGCCAACTTACTCTTTGCTGATGTTGGCAAGGTCCTTCCTGAAAGAGCTGTGTTCTCCCATTCCCTGAAGAGCTCAGCCTGTCCATCCTTTCACATATGTTCAACTGACCGGCTTCCATGCTTGGTCTGTGAACTCCCAGTCCCGGTGAATTTTCCTACTAGAAACAAGATGTATAGGAAGAGCTCTCCATGAAGGAAGACAGACCAGAAACAAAAATTGCTGGAGCGCCAGGGTGGCTCAGTGGGTTAAGCCTCTGCCTTCAGCTCGGGCCATGATCTCATGGTCCTGGGATCGAGCCTCATATCAGGCTTTCTGCTCAGTCCCCCCTCTCTCTGCCTGCCTCTCTGCCTACTTGTAATCTCTCTCTCTGTCAAATAAATAAATAAAATCTTAAAAGAGAAACAAAACTTGCTTATCCTTTGCAACACTTTTCAATGTTAAGATTTTCCTTTTTCTTAAACACAGGAGAACATCTTATATTTTTAATGAGGTTGTGACCACTGCTATAGAAATTTTGTGAGAACACTCAGAAGTTGAGAAAACCACTCTATTAATTTTATCAATACCATTGGGACGTGGTCAAGCTTTTCTTCTTTAACATCATTCCTCTTGGCAGTCCGTTCAGACAGGCTCCGTTTGGAGTCACGGGCAGTTGAGTAGGCCATTTTCTTGGTTAGGGTAGTGTGGACAGATTGGGGAGAAGCTACAGGCTGGGGTTTGGGGGAATGAGATGCTCTATAGTGCTCTTTCCAGGAGACCCCTACATATGGCAGAGGTTAGCTAGGCAACTGTCTTTATCCAGTCTGTGCCAGTTTGTACTTTTCCATAAGGAGTCCCAATTTATTTGTCACACCTGAACTTTTCCAGGTTAAAATACTCTTCTGGAGAATCCCTTCTGGTCAATTTCTTATCTGCCTGAGGCTTTGATGTTAGGAAGCTCTTGTTCTTTATTACAAGCAAATCCCTGCTTTTAAGAACAAACACAGGATTAGTGAGAGTGAAGAGAATCAGGGACAAACTGAATAGCGGGACAAGGACTGACAATTTAGTGTATCCACATCGTGGAGAGTTTTTTCCTTCACCCTCAGTGTTAATTGAACAACACAAAGGCATGACTGAGCGTATCCTAGTCTGGAGACATTTAAGCCATCAATGATCAAACTAATCAAGAAAATTCCTAGAGGGTGCCTGGGTGGCTCAGTGGGTTAAGCCTCTGCCTTCGACTCAGGTCATGATCTCAGGGTCCTGGGATCGAACCCCGCATTGGGCTCTCTGCTCAGCGGGGAGCCTGCTTCCCCTTCTCTCTCTGCCTGCCTCTCTGCCTACGTGTGATCTCTCTCTCAAATAAATAACTAAAATCTTAAAAAAAAAATTCCTAGAATGCTTTTCTTAAGCTCCCGCCTTCCAAATTACTCCTCGTTAAAATCTTTTGTAAAACTTCAATAGATTTCTGTCTTGCATATTACAGCCATGTCTGTGGGTTTGGGAAGAATTTTTGGTAATTAGGTTACAAGACTGGAACAAAACAAAGGTGCATTTGTATCCGATTTTGGTTGTCTTTACAATTTGGCCTTTGTCGGGACTGACCAATGTTCGTGTGTGTGTTCCTCCCACAAATACTTATGGAGGGCCTACTCTGTGGCTCACACCCCTCTGGGCGCTGTGAATTCGGAGAAGCCCCTCAAAGGGTCTGCCCTCACAGAGCTTACATTTCAGTATGGGCAACAGACAGGAATAGGAAAAAGCACAAAGAACTAGTAGCCGATGATAAGAGGTGGGACGAAAACAGAGCAAGGCAAGAAGGGTTAGAAGCAGGGAGGGGTTGGGGGGATGGGTGGTCAAGGAAGGCGCTGTGTGTGTACCTTCCAGATGATGTAACAACGAGCTCTGTAAAAGTTGGGGAGGGACGTTTTAAGGAGAGGGGAGAACAGGTGGAAAGGCCTCCAGCAGTCCAGATGCTGTGAGACCCGCAGTGTGGCAGGGAAGAAGGGGGCAGCTCAGAGGCCCTGGGGAGGACCCTGAAGGATTTCCTCAGGGCAGTGGGAAGCCCCCTGGAAGGTCTGAGGGTCGTGGTCTGACTTCCACAGTGAAGGATAACTCTGGGTGGAGAATTGGTTAAAGGGGAAGCAGGGAGCCCCACTTGACTCACCTGTGTGTGCACCTGCTCCCTGGAGATGGACGGAGGCAGAGACTAGCTGAGGTGTGCAGCCACCGGGGAGAGAGTGCCCCACACGTATGTTCCTGTTGGGCTGACGGCACTGGTTTGGCTGTGGAATGGGAGGGCGGGGGGTGGGGAGCAGGGAAGAAGTGCTGGGTTTTCCTGTACCCACAATATCTTCATGCTGATGCCAGAGTAAAGTGGAGATGGGAAATGAAGGCCAAGTGAATGGAAAAAAACAAACCCAGTGTGGATTTGACAAAAGTTATATCTTTGGAATTGTGAGTCACATAGTGCTGAGACGTGTATGGTGGAACCACATTTTAGGGACATTTTTGCAGGTGTGTCGTAATTCCAGGGCAGTTGTTATGATCGCACTGTTTACATCCTTCAAAGACGGGGCTCTGTGCCCCTCCTCTTCGTCCCAAGATTGTGCCCTGGAGATAAGGTTTAGTTCAAGGTTTGGTTTGAATCTAAAGTTTCAGTTATCTGCAGAGTTGACTTCATCTGTGATTCTGATTATGTAAGAAATTGGGAGTGAAATCAATGTCGGGAGCCCACAGTGAATAATCCATCCTGGTTTTGAGTTTCTGGACCCATGAGATTTGAACGGACATGTGAAGATATTGTCTTGTGTGACTCTTCCCAGAGATCCCTGTGTCCCGTCACATAGGTGCGCCCGTCCCTCGCGGGGTAAGCGCATAGGTTGTGGACGTCCAGTATTGCCGGGTGGACGGGGGACCCCATCCTTGTCCGGGTGGACCTGGCTTATAACTCTGTGCCATCTGGCTTGTGTAGGACGAGCTGGATGAACTCCGCGCTGAGATGGAAGAGATGAGAGACAGTTACTTAGAGGAAGATGTTTACCAGCTGCAGGAGCTTCGGCGGGAGCTGGACCGCGCCCACAAAAACTGCCGAATCCTGCAGTACCGCCTCAGGAAAGCCGAGCAGAAGAGCCTGAAAGTGGCTGAGACTGGTCAGGTGGATGGCGAGCTCATCCGGAGTCTGGAGCAGGACTTGAAGGTGAGTGAGCGTCGCTGATAGGGGGCGCTCGTTCCCAGAAGGGGCTGCAGGAGCCAGGGATGAGGGCGGGTGGGGATCGCACATACACACCAGGTCCTGCCGTTCTGAGGGTAGTTCTCTCTCTCTCAGCAGATTTTAGCACACACGTTCTTCATTCGTCTGGTGGTGTAATAGGGTATGGGTAGTCATATGGCTTTGACATTCCAAGATCTTAAACCTGTCCCATGAACTGGAATCTTAAAACCTAAGGAAAAGAAAACAAATTGTAGTAAGGGATCTACAATTTAGAAGAAAAGAGAGAATTGGGGCACCTGGGTGGCTCAGTTAAGCGTCTGCCTTCAGCTCAGGTTATGATCTGGGGTTCTGGGATGGAGCCCCACCTTGGGCACCCTGCTCAGTGGGGAGTCTGCTCCTCCCTCTCCTTCTGTGCCTCCCCCTGCTTGTGCTCTTTCTCTCTGGCTCTCTATCTCAAATAAATAAATAAAATATTTTTAAAAAAATAAATGAATAATTAAAAATAAATTTAAAGAAGATATCTGCCACTTGGTCTGACAGTTGTGGAGAATTGTACAGAAATGCCTTCTAAAGATCTAGACTATTAAAAAAAAATCTATTGATGATCAGTTCAGTGATAGTCAAAGACCACTCACAGAGGTTGATTCTAATCATTTAATGTTTTTATCGTTACTTAAGGTTCTGGAATGCAGGAAACCTGAAATGACCATAACCCAAGGATGGTGTTTTGATTTAACTGAAAGAGAAATGGGACCGTAACTAATTGTCTAAAACTAATTGTCTAAGGTGTTTTTGAAAACCACTGGCAGAGGTGGGAATGAGGTGAAGAAATTCCAGACATTATACCATTTGCTATCTCCGTGGGTAGCATGGCTTCTCTTGTGCTCCGATTATCAAATCATTTATCAAGAGATGAATTATGCATAATGTCCTTCTTATTATGGGAGTACTTATGAAATCTCATTTCGCCTTTCATTATGATAACAGGAAAAGAATCTTTGTAATTCTGTCAAATCTATAAACCACTAACAAAACGTCATTCAGGGGGATATAAGGGTAATTTATATTTCTCTTGCAAAATCTCATTCCTTGTTTCCCTTTAGAAGGTAAAAACATTTAATTGCTTTTAACATTCAGATATTTTGTTATAGTAGACAAGTTAAAACTTGACTACATTATTTTACAGGATTATTTTGTTGTTTTTTGTTTTTTTAGCAAGTAGTTTTAGTATGCCTTAGGAACAGAAATGTTTATTGATCCATTTTTATTGTTATTGTTACTATTATTGCTAATTTATCATTAAAGCAGTGTGCGTAAGCAGAATTGGCATTCTTGATGATACTCTATAACGAGGTAGAGCTATCCACAGTAGCCTTTTAATCCAGATAAAGGTCATAGCTTTGCTTATAATGTAGATTTCATGTTTGAAACTAATACCCTCCTCCTTTAAAAATAGGCTTGTTAATATTGCCGGGGTCTTTGCCCTTTACGGCAATATCATATCACTTAATGATTCTGCCTCTGAAGTTGTTTGAATGTGCCCTTAGCACACAGCAAGCTTCATGTCCTGATGACTATCTCCATGGGTCAATACAGGTAGCCAAAGATGTATCTGTCCGATTGCACCATGAACTTGAAACCGTGGAGGAAAAGCGCGCTAAAGCTGAAGATGAAAATGAAAGTCTCCGACAGCAGATGATCGAAGTGGAGATATCCAAACAAGCCCTCCAGAATGAGCTGGAGAGACTGAAAGAGGTAATCCCAAGACACACGGGGATTTCTTTCTTGGGTTTAATTGTTAGGAGCTTGGGACTCCAAGGGCCCCATTTGCTGAACCGTGGTTTGTTTGTAGGGCCCAGAATCTAAGAACATTTTATCCATTTTTCGTAGCATTGTAAAACAACAACAATCACACAAAAATAAATCGAAAAAAGCAAAGAAGACTGTGACAAAGACTATATGTTGCTTACAAAACCTGAAATATTTGGTGTCTGACCCTCTACAGAAAGGGCTTGGTGAATGAACCATGGTCTAAAACTGCTTTTTATCATTTCCATTCAGATGAGCTGGCCATTAATTCCTTTTATGGGTCCAAATGGAGAATATTATTACCGGAATACAAAATTAAGCAGTAGCTTTTTCCTCGAGTCTCCTCTTCCAGTGAGCTGGAAAATGTGTTCTGGTTGTCTATTAAACTGTGTAAACAAATAATCTGTATATGCCACCTGTATCTATTATTTAGGCAACATGGTTTAAATACTTTTTATTTTAGGGAGTGAATGTATTCTAGCAAAGCGGTCAAGAAAATGAATACATACATATATATATATATTTTTCCCCCTTTGCATACAGTAATGCAAATGCTGTTTTGTTGTTACTTCCATTATAAGATTAAAGCTGTGTATTTTCTTAGAAAATAGCCTGCATGTTGTTGGAGTTAGAAACTGTTGACGAAGCCTTTACAGTGACGGCTGAAGCCAGCATTATTACCTGCGAACAGCCTCACTTAGTGCATGTTCCCTTTGGACAAGTTTCCCGAGTCACCCAGTTGTTCCCCATCCATCCAGCTGTCTACCTGCCCACACTTAATTCAGGTTCTGTACCATGCCCTGGGGAGGCAGGTGTGAGTATGGCAGCACAGGCTCTGCTCTCGAGATGTTTACAGCTCAATTTGACATGTGGCTAGCGAAACAAGTAAATCACAGCAAAGGAGCCAGTGTTGCTGCCTCTCTTCTTCCACCCCATCCCTCCAACAGCCACTCAGGTGCCCTGCTGTTCCTCAAGGTTGGCGGGGGTGGGGTGGGGGCAACATTCTTTGTCAAGAGATCCATAACCTTGGGGCGGCTCAGTCCCTTGCCTTTGGGTCTCTCCTGACATCCCACTTCAGCCACCTGGCCCCGCACACGTACACATTCCCAGTTGTCCCTGCTTCCCCCCTCCTGGCCATCCCTATCTGCCTTCCCATCTGACATGCTGTCAATTTTGGTGACTCACTTGTATATTGCCAGCACTTGTCTGACAATGCCATGGGTTTTATTTCTTTGTTGTCTTCACTAATGTGCCTCCAGGACTTGAGCTCTGTGGGAAGAGGGTGTGTCTGTGTAGTTCATGGTGGGGTCTCCGTGCCTAGAATAGTGCCTGGCACTTAGGTGTTGTTGGAGACATGCATGGTGAGGGAGTGAATGGAGGGTGAGAAGGTGGAGCTGTGGTGAGCACAGCTCGCCTGGGGACTCGGTGCGCTTCACAGAGGAGGAGGTAGAGTCTGAGAACGTTCTTTCATCATGGGTATCCCTTGCTCCTTACCTTAGGTGTGCACTTACCCCAAGGGATTGGGGGGATTTCTCCTCTCCTTGTGGGTCTCTTACCTCCGCACTGAGTTCCCTGTCCTTTACTTCCTTCTTTCCCTTTCGCTCTAAGTCTGCTAGAAGGTTTGCCATAATGGTTTCTTTCCTCAGGATTTCCAGTTTGAGCCTGACCTTGAGGGTGCAGAAAACATCTTAGGAGTCCATTTTACAAATGTTGTATATGTGAATGCCTGCATATAAATATTTAAATTATATGTACATATAAGTGAGTAAATAAATATATTTGAAGCAAGCAGTTTCTCTTGCCCCCACGGAGTTGGATTTGTGTGGGACTTGGCGTCAAGCCACAAATAGCTCCTCAGGGAGAGAAATGATGACTGACGTTCAACGCCGGGCAGGGGTGAGGCAGGGGTCTTTAGAGAACGGTGATGTTGGCTGAGGCTGGATGTACACAGAGGAGGTGGCAGGCCGGCCCCTCCCTGTCTTTATGGGTTAGAGTCCCCCGCAGGCATGGCCCAGCTGGGCTGCAGTCCCTATTTTACCTGGAGAGCTGCCGTCCAGCCGGGGGATGGCGTCTTGGCACCAAATCTCACGATTCTAAACAAACCCTAAAACTGACCAGAGTCTACAGAAGGTAGACGCTCTAGACAGTGCGGGAAGGAGAGAATGATGGAACCAGGCGCCCCGAGGTTCAAAGGTGGTAGAGGAGATACTTACTGGAAAGTGCTAGCTGTGGGCTTCGTGAGTGGATTCTCTTTACTAAAGCCAGAAGGAAAGGCGCTGGGAGCTTTGCTCCGGGGGGACTGTACTGTTCTCTCTATCTTGAGTCCCGCTCCTTATCGTTTCACCTCTGAAGTTTCGTAAGCGGATGAGTCACATTCCGGAAAAGGCAAGGGGAGTTCGTGCGTCGCCTGTGTCTCTGAATGACGGAAGTAGCTGCAGACAACCGTGTCCCTCTCAGCCTGGGAGGACAGTTAGACAGGGCGTCTCCGTGCCTCTTGGGCTCCATAGCTGCTGCCACGGGGGGCTCGTCTCCCAGGACTGCACACTGTCCGTGCAGCGGCCCGGTGGGCTTCTGCCAGACGGATTTGCCCGAGCACTTCACACTCAGAGTCCAGAATCAGACTTGCCACCCTCAGCCCCACCTGACTCTTCCCTGTCTTTCCCATTTGTGTCCACAGTGCTGCAGTCCTGCTGGTCCCTCTGGCGGGAGCACTGGCGGGTACCCTGACCTCCCTTCCTGCTGGCACTGAGAATGCCTTCACATTCTGCCCTTCTGCTTTTGCAGTCTTAGGAATTTTCTTCTTTTCTTTTCTTTGCTTTGCTTTCTTTCTAAGATTATTTATTTATTTATTTATTTGAAAGCGAGAGAGAGAGAGAGAGAGAGAGAGAGCGCGCACACGAGTGGGGAGAGGGGCTCAGGGAGAAACAGGCTCCCCACCGAGTCTGGAGCCCCATGTGGGGCTGGATCCCAGAACCTTGGAATCATGACCTGAACCAAAGGCAGACGCTTAACCAACTGAGCCATTCCAGGAGCCCCTGAAAACATGATTTTTTCAAAACATTTTTTTTTTTTAAAGATTTTATTTACTTATTTGACAGAGAGAGAGAAAGAGAGGGAGGAGGAAGCAGGCTCCCTGCTGAGCAGAGAGTCCAATGTGGGGCTCGATCCCAGGACCCTGGGATCATGACCTGAGCCGAAGGCAGAGGCTTTAACCTACTGAGCCACCCAGGTGCCCCTCAAAACATTTTTTAATTTAAGTTCAATTAATTAACATATAATGTATTATTGGTTTCAGAGGTATAGGCCTGTGATTCATCAGTCTCATTATATCACATGCCCTCCTTAGTGTCCATCATCCAGTTACCCTACCCCCTCCCCCAGCAACCTTCAGTTTGTTTCCTATGATTAAGAGCCTCTTACGGTTTGTCCCCCTCTCTGATTTCATCTTGTTTTGTTTTTTCCTCTCTTCCCCTGTGATCCTCTGCTTTGTTCCTTAAATTCCACGCATGTTAGTGAGATCAGATGATGACTGTCTTTGACTGACTTAGTACAGTTAGCATCCTACCCTCTGGTTCCATCCATGTTGAGGCAAATAGCAAGATTTCATTTTTCTCTCTCACTTACACATGCTGTACCGTGGATGGACCACGAAAATAGACCAAGGAAAAGAAACTGGACATATTGCATGATTCCATTTATTCGGAATAGGTAAATCCATAGAGAGAAAACAGATCAGTGGTTTCCAGGGGCTGTGGAGAAGGGAGAGGACTGCTTAATGGGTCTGGGGTCTGCTTCTGGGGTGACAAAAAGGTTTTAAAGTAGATAAAGGTGATGGCTGCACAACCCTGTGAATGCCTCTGAGTTGTGTACTTTAAGGTGGTCGGGTTTAACCTCAAATAAGAATTTTTAGATTCTCTATTCTACCCATACTTTGACCAGTCTTCTCTCAAGTGAATATTTGAGAGCGACTCTATGCCATTGACACTTTAAAGGCAGATACTACTTCCGGTCTCTCCCTTCTCTGTTTTACCTTCAACGCTCCCCCAACGCCTACTATGAGACTCTCCACTTAAACACATGGATTTACCCTGGCTCCTGATTGGCTGACTCTCTAGACATAGAGACACGCTTCCTGCCGGGGATCATCCCTGTCTCCCAGCTGGGTTTCCCACCCCCTGTCAAATCCTGGAGTGAAAGAAAGGCAGCAGAGCGAGATGAGAATAATCTGTGCCCTCTGGTCCCCTTTGAACAGAGTGGGTCTTAGAAAAGTCACTGTCTCCATTGGTAGATAAGATGGTTAAAGAGGGTTGGCAATATGAAACTATCTGGAATTGTCCCTTCTGTCTAGCCAGCTTCCTTGTGCCTCTTTGCATCGTGGTCCATGCACCCAATTCTGGTACACCCCTCCACTTGTGCAAGCTCAAAACATTTTTGCCTTTTTAGGAGTATATTTCTTCTAGTACTCAACTCTATGATGAATTATCTGGACAGGTTGAAAATGGTTAATCTTAGCTTAGTTTCAACGTCTTAAAGATTGTTTTCACTGAGCAGTATTTCATTCTACCAAAGTTTTCGAGTACTTCTATATCTTAGACACAATAATAACTGGCCAATTTAGTTGGCACTTGCAAGGGACAGAGACATATTCTAGATCATTCCAGGGAACGGGGCTTTTCTTTTCTTTCTTTTTTTTTTTTCTTATTGAGGTATAATTGACATATAACATATTAGTTTCAGGTGTCATGGTTCAATATTTGTATATATTGCAAAATGATCACCCCAATAACAGGTTAACATTCCTTGTTGAATACATGGGTCCAAACATATTTTTTCTGGTAATGAGAACTTCTAAGATCTGCTCTCTTAGCAACGTTCAAATCTGCAGTACAGTATTAACTATGGTCATTATGCTGTACATTATATCCCATGACTTATTTATTATAACTGGAAGTTTGTATCTTTGGATTGCTCTTACCCCTCCTACCCATCCACCCTAGGGATTGTTGAATGAAGCCACAGGGAACCGATTAGCAGCCAGATAGCTCTTGTGGGCCATCTTTCAGCACCATTCAGGGTATGTATTGATTCTCTGGGTTTGGTTGAGACTTCTTCTGTGGCTGGTAAATGATTCAAATTTTATAAATATTTCTTGACTGCTTGAGAGGAAAGCATATACTCCAATTTTGGGGTGAAGACTTTAAATCCATTAGACTGAAGACTTCCAAATTTGAACTCACAACAAGGAGTACATTTTATATCATCACTCAAAATACAAACATAAAGGTCTCACAAAATAATGCTTATCTTTGCCATATGGGATGCATTTTGATATTTTCAATTCTACTCAGTTCTGTTTTTTAAAAGGTAGTTACACATTTGATTTACAGTCCATGTGGACTGTAAGCAATTAC
Source organism: Enhydra lutris kenyoni (assembly GCF_002288905.1). Classification (NCBI taxonomy): domain Eukaryota; kingdom Metazoa; phylum Chordata; class Mammalia; order Carnivora; family Mustelidae; genus Enhydra; species Enhydra lutris. The sequence continues at coordinate 8,477,225 of NW_019154092.1, read as the reverse complement.
AGTTTACAGTGTTGTGGATGGCAACAATTTGGAAAGTTTTTTTAGATCACTTGTTAATTGTGTTGTTCAAATTTTTTATATCCTTTATAGTTTTGTTTTGTCTGCTAAATAGATCTATTTAGGATAAAGGTTTGTTAAAATCACCTGTTATAATTTTGTATTTATAGTTCCTTGTAATCTGTCAATTTTGCTTATATATTTTGAATATAAATGCATACAGATTTAGAACTGTTTTTTTAGGACCGTTTTTTGATGATGAACTGTTCCCTTCATCATTTGATAATGACCTCTTTATTCTAATGTATTCTTTTTTCTTTCTTTCTTTCTTTTTTTTTAATTTGCCTGGTATAGCTTTTTTGTGCTTCCATTACTTTCCATTTTTCAGAGTCATTATGTTTTAGATGTATTTCTTGTGACTGGTCTATAGTTCTCTTTTTAAAAATGGAATCTGATACTATCTTTTTTTTTAAACAAAAACTTGTGAATTTAATCCATTTACATTTATTATGATTATTGATGTGTTTGAATTTATTTCTATCATTGTATTTTATGTTTGTAAATTCCAAGCCTTTTCTTCATTTCTTTTTTCTATTTTTTTATGTCGATTTCTCTTTGATTGATTGAATTTTCAATTCTCATGTTCTTTTGCTTGATTAGGAACTTGTATTACTGTTCTAAAAATTACTCTTACATATTTAACATGCCTGTTTGACTTAGCGTCTAAAATTAATCATTATCCCGATTCTTCTCCTTAATAATATTAAGCATCTTAGAAAGCTTCAACTCCAGTCAGCTCCTGTGTTTCATACTATTATTATGTAGTATCATTTTAGTTTTATCTTTTTAAAAGCATCCCCCCCAAAAGTTGGCTAATTTAACAGTTAATGCCTATTTAGATTCATTTACATATTTTCCAATCTGTTATCATTGCTTTTTGAGTGTTACTCCTTCCTTGTGAGTTCAGTATTCTTCTTGCTGATCCCTTAACATGTCCTTGAGTGTTTTCTTTCAGTAAATGGTATTGTCTAAAAATGCTTTTATGTCATCCTCAGTCTTGAAACATATTTAGTTGGGCATAGGATCCTAACATATCAAAGATAGTATTTTTTATTATCTTCTGGCTGTATTTTGTTGTCAAGAGGTCTGCTGTCAAATAATTCTCATTTTTGTAGATGATCTCTTTTTACTTCCTGGTTACTTTTATGCTTTTCTTTTTGTGTTTGGTATTCTGTAGTTTCAACCAGATGTGTCTAGATTTATTTTTATACTTTAGGCAACACTCATTGTCAGTCAGTTTATGTCTTTTGTGAAATCTGGAAAATTCTCACTCTTTGAATAACGTTCAGTAGGGAAATTATGTCTTTAAATAGTGTTTATTCCCCCATTTTCTGTATCACTTCTAGAATTCCTATTAGTTTTATGTAGGAACTTCTGCTGGACATTCTTCTTCCACCCACCATCTCACCTAACTGTCCTTTTTTTAAAAAAAATTATTCTTATCTGTGTTTTATATGTGTGTATATATATATATATATATATAAAATTTATTTATTTACTTATTTTAGAGAGAGAGTGCATGTGTGTGCATGCATGCTTGTTCACAGGAGAGAGTGGGGAGGGAGGAGTAGAGGGAGAAAATCTCAAGCAGACCTCCTGCTGTGCAGAGTCAGAGGTAGCGCTCAGTCCCAGGACATGAGATCATGACCTGAGTTGAAACCAAGAGTTGGATGCTCAACTGACTAAGCCACCCAGGTGCCCCACTGTGCTTTATTTTGAATAATTACTTCATTTCTTGTCCAAGTTATGAATTCTCTTCTTCACAAAAGAATTATTCTTTTCTTCATCCACTAAGTTTTGATTTCAATGAAATGAATTTTGAAATTTGCTTGTTCTGTTTCATAAATTTCTTTTTTCCCTTACCATATGTTATTTCTTGCTTAAATTTTGAAACATTTTTAAGTCTCGGCCTCTTTCAATTTGTTCCGTTTTCTTGAGTTCTTGTGTGTTATCAATCCCTCTGTTTTTCCTGATCTGTTGTCTCTCACCTAAAGTGGATTTTTTTATGAGCTTTAAGATGAGCTCATTTCTTGTTGGGAGTTCCACTCGGTGAGATTTTTGCATTGGTCTTTTCCAAATGCCTGAGTAGCATTATTGGTCCAAATACACTTGTTAATTTTGGGCTCATGGAGTTGTGTCCCAAAGGGGTTGTGTCAGTTGGTTATCAGACTTGTATGTGGCATACATCTAAATATTTTTATACTTCAAGGAGATTTTTTTTGTCACCGCCCAATGTCGTGAGCAGGTTATTACTCTCCCGCTTCCCAAGTGATTTTTAGTTTAGTTTCAATGATGTGCATCCCTTTAGTGGGTTGTCTGGGGCATTTATCAAAGATTCTTCTCATGTCCCTGGCTAGAGTGCCTATTTCTGGGTAAGAGAACTGCCACCATTCCCTCCTGCCCTCTACCTCTTTAATCCCTAATGCATTTCTGATACTAGGGAATTTTCCTTTTGTGACTCTGTCAGTCAGCTGTGTATAAATTTCTGCTTTTTATGTTTTCTTTAGCATTTCTAGGTGTTTGTTGGGGGGAAGGCTCAAGACAGCTCAGTGTGCTGTGTTGCCAAAACAGGATGTGATCCTTTGGGGTTTAGCGGAAGCTTTCTAGTGGCACTCTGGAGTGCCACGAGTAACCCCCGTGGTCTTCCTTTTCATGGCTCAGCACTTTTGTCCCTGCCTGTCTCTGTTCATTTACTTCTACCCTGCTACTCACCAGTTCCCATTTGCCCTGGGGCTTTTTAAACTCATGGATTCATTACATCATGGCTTCTACTTATATTCTCTGTAGGTATTTGCTAGAGACTGAATGTTTATATCCCCAACCCCCTGCCAATTCTTAGTTAAATCCTGATTCCCAATAGGATAGAATGAGGAGGAGGATCCTTCGGGAAATGATTGGATTACGAAGGTAGAGCCCTTGTGGATGGGATTAGTGCCCTTTTCAAGGATGCCCTAGAGCTCCCTTGCCCCTTCCACCAATTGAGGACACAGTGAGAAGATGGCCGTCTGTGAACCCAGAAGTGGGTTCTCACTAGACACCCTATCTGCCAGCACCGCGATCTTAGCTTTCCCAGCCTTCAGAACTGTGTGAAATAAATGCATGTCCTTTAAGCCACCCTGTCCACAGTATTTGACAGCAGTTTGAACAGACTAAGACCTAGTCTTTCTGCTTTTTTCTCAACCAGTGGGTGAGGAGTTTTCTCTGTGTGTCATTGCATTTAAACTCTCAGACAGCCCTAAGGTCTGGAAGCATAGATGTACGAACATAATAAATGGTTTATTGCTATTACGCTATAGTTTAATAAAACATCATCTATGTCTCCAGACTTTATGGTCCTCCCCATAAGAAAAAGATATGCTTGAGTGAGCCAGTGCAAAGCATCTTTGGGCCGAGTCCTCATGCCAGGGCATCTCCTTGGACACTGACCAGGTTGTTGGCAGCTGCTGTGGCGTCAGTCAGGGCCTCGCTCCTGGCCCAGTCAACAGTGGACTGCGGGCCGGCAGGGCACGCAGAGTCCAGGCAGGCATTCTTTGTGTTAGCTTGGCAGGCTCTCCAAGATACCTCGGGAGGAATAAGTAACATCTGGTTCCATTTGCTGGTCTCATGAGTTGGGAGCAGGGGGGGCAGGGTGACTCTAACTAGAGAACAGGAAGTGGGGAGAAATGCCATGCCCTGAATGATATCCCAGTTAGCTGGCCTGCTGAGTTAATAATGAGGGTGGGATGAGAATGAAATGGGAGGAGAGTGGGAGCAGGAAGAATCAGGGTGTCTGGTTAAGTCTTTTCCCAAACACTAAAATACAAGTACAGTCTGGGGTGTGTGTGTGTGTGTGTGTGTGTGTATGCACACGTATATATCTGTATATGTATCTGTGTGTGTTCATATACATGCAGTGTCTGCACAGGGGTCTATAGGGAAATGGCCTTTTGTAGGTTCTCATCAGACCAGTAGGCAGGGATGGAATTAGAGTAGAGCCCCCTCAACGGAGAGAATAAATACCCGGCCAGAAAATCCAGATTTCACAGGCTAGGAAGGATTAGGAAGAGTCCAGCAACTGTAGGAAGATTTGGCATAAATAATTTTGAATGCTTAAGCTGTAAATGGAACAGTTTGGGTGTCTGGGAAGAAGGGGGGTGTGTGTTCAATTAAACAATGATAAATAGTACTAATGGCTAATCTCATGCTGTTACTGGAAAGGCACAGGGAGAGCTATCACAGTCTGTTCTGGTCACTCAGAACAGGTGCCCTTGGAGCGATTTCTTGTCAAAGTCAAGACAGAATCATACTGAGGTCTTCTAGAAGGCCAGTAAAAGTCCTGTGACCCACTTTGCAATGGTCTGTGTGCTCTCTTCCATGGGGACTCCCTGGTGCTCTCCCTGGGCAGTCGCATTTCCTTCTTTGTGGTGAGCTATGGTGGTGGCTCCAAGAGCAATGGGTGGCTTTCCCAGGTTCGAGTCTTTGAAATGCTTTCATTTCTTGGGTTGTGTTTTTTTGTTAAGTTTTGTTGTCAGAGGACTATGTTACTTCCACCTAGTGTGGGGGTTAGGTTGGAAAAGAAAGAAAATGGTGATAAAGAAGGAGTAACTGAGTTTGGTGGCTCTCCTGGAATCTGGCATGCATGGCCAGACCCAGGCCTGGGGACTTTAGGCCAATGGAGCATCAGAGCCAGAAGAATCTTAGAGCTGAGTTAGCCGACCTCCCCATCACCTACACGAGGAAGGCGAGGTCTGGGTAGGTTGTGAATGGGGGCTACCCCAGGTCTCCTGACTCCCAGAAACCCTCCTCTACTCCTTCTTTCCTTAGGGCTTTATCTCTAGCCCCACCCTCTCCCTTCTCTGTAGGCCCAGGAGGAAGAGGCGGGTTCCTAGGTCAGGACAGGAGGTAAGCACTCATGGGGCCATCTTGATTGTGGTCTTCAGGGCAAGCTGCTGGAGGAGAGAGCAGCTCTAGGCTCCCTGCTTCAGTGTGTTGGTGAGGAAGAGCACCTGTGTCTTTCTTTGACCCATTAATGCTTCCATATAAAATTAATTTCTGCTTTCAGAAGTATTTATTAAGCTGCTGCTTTCATCTCTACAGAGAAAATTACAGGAAGGACAGCAGAATTTACCTTTGAAGGCAGTGAGCACAGGCCTCCCAGCCTGTCTTACCACTCACTCCCACGGGGGCCTCCTATGGCCCTCTCCCTCCCATGGTTCCGTGGTTCCGTGGTGTTGGCCATTCTTTCCCCAGGACTGTTCCAAGATGCCTCTTTTATCGGTTGAAATGCTGCCCATTCTTTAAGATTCTCCCAGAAATGCCACTTCCTCCTCGAAGCCTTCTATAACACTTTTCTGACCTCTGAACAAACATTTCTGTGTGATTAAACTGTTACATGTTGGCTAGAGAATGTTCAAAAAGTAGAGAGAGAAAGTTTCCCTTATGTTAGCATCCCAGAGATACAGCTCATTTTTCATAGGAAATTGGAAATACACCCTACCTACTTCTTAGTATAGTGTTTTTAGTATAGTATTATTTATTTGTAATTAAACCTTTTGTTTTGAGATCCTTGTAAACTCCTAGGCAGTTGTAAGAAATAGTTAACAGGAGGTCTCACGTACCCTTTACCCCGTTTCCCCAGGTGGTAAGCTCTAGGATGGTGCCAGAACTAGGACAGTCACATTGATTCAGTCAAGCTGTGAGAACAATAATTCCATCACCACAAGAATCCCTCACGGTGACCTTTTATGGCCACACCAGCTTCCCTCCTGTCCCCATTCCATCTCCATCCCCACAACTGCTGTGTTCTCCATTTTGATAATTTGGTCGTTCCAAGACTTTATATAAATGGGACTCATTTGCTATGTCACCTTTTGGGATCGGCTTTCTTCACTCTGCAGCATTCTCCAGGGATGTTCCAAGGCATGCATGAGCCCTAGTGTGCAGTCATTTACCCACTCGCTAGATGTGGGACATCTGTTATGTTTCTCCAGTTTGGGGCTTTTACAGATGGAGTCACTGTGAACATTGGTGTGCAGGTTTTTGTGGGGAACGTAAATCTTCATTTCTCTGGGATAAATGCCTGGGATGTCATTTCTTGGGTAGTATCGTAGTTGTTTTTTAGGTCTTTTTGTTTTGTGTTGTTTTGTTTTTTAAGAAAGTGCCAAACTGTTTTCCAGAGTGGCCGCTCCATTTGACACTGCTTCCAGCATCCTCACCAGCATTTGGTGTTGGCGCTGTTTTTTATTTTAGTCATTCTAATAAGGGATACCTCATTGTGGTTTTAGTTTACTATCATTATTTTTAAGATTTTATTTTTAAGTTATCTCTGCACCCAGCAGGGGGCTCGAACTTACAACCCCGAGATCAAGAGTCACATGCTTCACTGACAGCCAGCCAGGCACCCCTCACTGTGGCTTTCATTTGCATTTCCCTAATGGCTAATGATGTTGGACATATTTTCCCGTGATGTTTGCCATGTGTGTTTCCTCTTTGGTGAAACGTCTCTTGACAATTTTTGCCCATTGTCTAATTGGATTGCTTGCTTGTTTTTTTTTTTTTTTTTTTTTTAACTACTGTTGAGTTTTCAGAGTTTGTTCTGTATTCTAGATACTAGTCCTTTGTTGAATATATGGTTTGCAAGTATTTTCTCTCACTCCAAGCCTGTCTTTTGTCCTTTCAGTGGGGTCTCTCTCCCTCCTGGCAAATTTTTTTTTTAAGATTTTTTTTATTTATTTGACAGAGAGAGAGAGATCACAAGTAGGCAGAGAGAGAGGTGGAAGCAGGCTCCCCGCTGAGCAGAGATTCCCCATGTGGGGCTTGATCCCAGGACCCCGAGATCATGACCCGAGCCAAAGGCAGAGGCTTTAACCCACTGAGCCACCCAGGCACCCCATCTGGCAAATGTTTTTAATTTTGATGAAATTCAGTTTATAAATGCTTCCTTTTATGGTATGCTCTTTGCCTACCCCTAGATTCTGAATATATTTTCTTCTATTTTTTAAAATGTTTTATGTTTTACATTTAAATCCATGGTCCACCTTTTTATAATTCTAGTTAATATACTGTGCACTATTGGTTTCAGGAATAGAATTCAATGATTCATCAGTTACATACAACCCCAAGTGCTCATCACAAGTGCCCTCCTTGATACCCATCCTCCATTTAACCCATCCCCCACCTACCTCCCTTCCTGCAACCCTAGTTTGTTCTCTGTTGTCCTTATGGTTTATTTCCCTCTCTCATTTTTCACTTTCCCCCTTTCTATATGTTCATCTGTCTTCTTTGTTAAGTTCCACATATGAGTGAAATCGTATGGTATTTGTCTTTCTCTAACATTTTCGCCTAGTATAACACTCTCTGGTTCCATCCACATTGCTGCAAATGGTAAGATTTCATCCTTTTTGATGGCTGAGTAATATGCCATTGCATGTATACACCATATCTTCTTTATCCATTCATCAGTCAATAGACATTTGGGCTCTTCCTGTAGCTTGGCTATTGTTGATAAACATTGGGATGCATGTGTCCCATCAAATCCATATTTTTGTGTCCTTTGGATAAATACCCAGTAATGCGATTACTGGATCATAGGGTAGCTCTATTTTTAACTTTCTGAGGAACCTCCATACTGTTTTCCAGAGTGGCTGTACCAGTTTGTGTTCCCACCAACAGTATAAGAGGGTTTTCCTTTTTCTGCATCCATTTTGAATTCATTTTGTATAAGGCATGAGACTTAGGTCAAGTTCATTTTTTTTTTTTAACCTACGGATGTCTAATTGTTCCAGCACCATTTGTTAAAAAGGCTGTCTTTCCTCCATTGAATTACTTTGCACCCTGTCAGAACTCAGTTGAACATATCCTGTTCAATCCTGTTCTGTTCCATCGATCTCTGCCAATACAGCCTTGATGACATAGCAGTATAAATCATGAAACTGCTGTGTCTGCTCCAGCCAGCAGTTTGAGTCTCATTGGACCCCTCACTGGCCTTTCAGAACACTCCTATCTCTGCCTTCTAGGACGCAGGTGTATTCTGCACATCCCTGCCCTTATCAAGCATTCAGTAAATACGTGTTGAATGGGTGAAAGTTTCATCCTCTTTATTTCTCCTTGAGAAAGAGCAGTAAAATATTTACAGACCTCCTGGTGAGGAATTTCCGATCCTGTAAATGTTTACCCCAGGACAGTTCGTACAAACCAGTAATTCCACTCTAGGTCAAGTATTTTGACAATGACTGTGTGTGGGTCATGAAGTCACCCTGTTTGGTTAGCGATAAGGAAAGCTGCTTTCTGTGTGCTTGCTTCTTATTCACGCAGGCTCTGGGTGTCCATCACTGGGATTGGGCCACACCCAGTTGTCCCTGGTGAGCTGGGTGGGCTCCTGTATAGCTATTTCCTACAGCGGGTCACCTGCGGGCACTGTGAGGGCTCAGCTGACCTTCAGGGCAGAGGGTGACCCCCACCCCCCGGAGTGGCCACATCAGAAGCAACCAGGCTGTGCGAGCAGCCTTTGCTTTGCAAGCCCCAGAGATTTTAGACCCACCTATTTTTCCTCTTCCTCAACACCACTTTTATAACGTGGAGGGATCTTTTATAATGCGGGGTGCATTGCAGAAACATGTTACCTACTGCTGTGTAAGCAATTAGACCCGGAACTTGTGTATTACAGTGAGATAGATTGTGTTCTCCGCTGCCTGTCTTTAAAAATGATCAAAGTAGAGACAGAGCATGTATTTCTGCTCTAGACTTCACTGGAATGTTAACTGCATCGAGTTTGCACTATGGGACTGAATAAAAATACGTCTCCTTTCAAAGTTTGCAGTCGATACTCGAGTCTGTCAAATTTACATGCTGGAAGTCACGTTATTGATGTGATATACTTTAGGTAACTTGTCTTCAGATGCAGAGTCAAGAGTCAAGAGTCAGAGAGATAGACATGCTTAGAAAACACCACACGGTATTATCTGTTTCCCGAGTTACCCAGAAAATACTTTCTGGGTATTTCTCTGACTCAAATGCGAGTCATCGTACACTGAGTGGTATGATTATGAACCAAATAAGCAGTTTTCATTTTTCCCCCTAGTCATAAAAATTACTCAGCATTGCAAAGACTCCAGGTGGAACTGGAGTACAGTTGCTCAAGCACACGGAATGTCTTGCTGTTGAGCAGTTACTCTGGCAGTATTTGCATTTCTGACTCAAGGATGAGCCTCAGACAAAAGAGAGACCCTAAGCTCTACGGGGGCACTTTTCCTCATGGTTTATTTGTACAGGTTGGTTAATCCTTTTACTGAAAGAACGTTCATGGGGGATGGCTGGGCTTCGTGTGTTCCCCAACATCACAGGTGCTCTTTCTCATGACCCACGGTCATTTTCCTGGAATGAGGGAATGTGGAAAATGTAGGGCGTGTTCGTCAGGTGGTTGGCATTTGAACTGGGTTGCTGTTCGATTTGGGATGCTGATGGGAGCTGGTGGCCCAGACAAAGCAATGTCTATTTATCAAGGCTGCATTTGTGTTCGTTACTTCATTTTGAAGAGTCAGGGTAGACCCTCAGCAGTTGTCCTCCCATCGTATGTGGCTTCGTCTCTCTGGCCAGAGGTCTGGGTGAGCAGGAGGGCAGTGTGGGGAAACCAGTCGTGGGGTGTCAGGGCACCAGGCATGTCCCTGCAGTCAGTTCGAAGAGCATATGGAGAGTGGGGATATGAAGAGGCTTTCAAATGCTTCATGGTCTGTGTTTGTTTATGGGCATTGATGACTTTTCCCATGAACGAGTAAAACAATCATTTCTGAGAGTTTTCCATTTATTGTATTTGTAAATCATAGGAAAAGCATGATTTAAAGATGATGTCATTTTAGGCAAGAGTTGCCTTGGTTTGGGTCTAATACATGCGTTTAAAACACTTTTAGGGGCGCCTGGGTGGCTTGGTTGGTTAAGTGGCTGTCTTCAGCTCTGGTCATGATCCCAGGGTTCTGGAATCGAGCCCTGCATCGGGCTCCCTGCTCAGTGGGGAGCCTGCTTCTCCTTCTCCTTCTACCTGCCACTCTGCCTTCTTGTGCTCTCTATCTCTCTGTCAAATAAATAAATAAAATCTTAAAAAAAAAATAAAACACTTTTAATGATCAAGAGCTTTAAATGCTCCTGCTAGAGGAGATTTGCAGGAAGGTTCTCTCATGTGAACTGGAGGCAGTTTTCCCACTGGCTGACTGAGTCCATGTTAGGGACTGGACCATGTGATTCTTTTGCTTTTCAATTTTGAAGTAACGCTGAGAGTTTCTTGTTTGTTTCCCAAGATTTTGGGTTTGGGTTTGGATTTATTTTTAAACAAGGTTACTCATAGGGTCACCAGATGTCATATAACCATCATGAAAACATCACACATTGAAATCGCTTGGGCGGGGCACCTAGCGCCTGTCTTTGGCTCAGGTCATGATCCCAAGGTCCTGGGATCCAGTCCCACACTGGGCTCCCTGCTCATCGGAGAGCTGGCTTCTCCCTCTCCTTCCTGCTCCTGTTCTCTCTCACTATCTGTCTCTCTCTTTTTCCAATAAATAAACAAAAATCTTAAAAAAAAAAAAAAAAAGAAATACTTGGGCTTCTTAAGCCTCAGTAGTATGGACACTTGGGGCTGGATGATTTTTTGTTGGGGGTTGCTGTCCTGTGCATTGCAGAATGATGAACAGCACTCCTGGTTCTGCTCTATGAGATGTAAGTAATAGCCCCCCTCCCCATTTGTGACTGTGTCAGTGGGCATCGCCAAATGTCCTTGGAGGAGGACCAACCCCTCCACTAGTGGAGTACCAAAAACTAAGCTGGACACTCCCTCCAACTCCCCCCCTGGAGCTTCAGAGGAAGAGTCCTGATTGACCCGGCGAGCACGTGGTGATGTGGGTGCCTTTGGCCCTGACCGTGGTGTCAGTTTCTTTCCCCTTAAAGGATTTGTTTGACCCGATCAGGAGGGAAATGTGCAAGGTTTTCCCAGCACCTTAGGCAAGCTCTCTTAGCTCCCTTCTTTCTGTATCTGGCTTCCAGTCCTAGAAGTCCAGAGATTGGCTCACGACTCTTTTGCCGAGGGCGGGGCCAGCCTATGCTTTCTTAACCCTGTGAAGAGGTGGGTACGGAGGTGGGCACAGCGTGTTTGCCTTCACTGTCAGCTGCTTGCAAGACACCTTAAGAGGTGCCCTTTGAAAGGATCACGTAGACCTTTGCGTCCTTTTTTTTTTGCAGGAGGATTAGAGCATAGCTGCACTCAGAGCAGGTTGTAACAAGGTGTCTTTCGCTCCACTGCTTTTTATTGGGTAGTGAAAGGGACCTGAGCCGGGCCTGTGAGCCTTTTAGCCCTGTGGTGCCCCACCCTGGCCGCATTACAGAATCCCTGGGGGGGCTTTTCGGAATCCTGATGCCCAAGCCACACCCAGGCCAGTTACGTCACCACCTGGGGGCGGGGGAGGACCCAGGCATCATGTTTTTTTTAAAAATTTCCCCAGGCGATCTTTAGATCAGCAGAGGTCCCTGCCAGGACAGTAGGAGGATGAGGCCTTGGAGTGACCTCTTTGCATCAAAGCCGAGGCCCCAGACCACTGAGCCACACCATGTAATTGCTCCAGTGAGGTCGCCAACTCATAGTCTCGAGCCGGGCGTTTATGACCGCAGAAGTTGTCAAGGGCAGAGACTGCGAGGCTCCCTGGCCATTAATTACAGTTTTCCTAAAACAAGTCAGAGGCCAGATCCTGGCAGGTGCATGACAGTGGCCTTTGCCTGGCCTTGGTTTGGTTTAACCCATCCCTCATCCCATTCATACTCTCTCGCCAACCCCCCAGTTGAGCTTGTTTTCCTCTCCTGTCCTTGTCCCCTGTCACTCACCGAGAGAGCACCCCTTTCTGGCGATCTGGGATGGCGCTGATCACTGATTCGGCAAGTGGCTCTATGCCTCCAGGGCAGAGGTGGGACAGGAACTCTCATTAGAATGTAGCAGTGGCATTCCCATGTCCATCTGTCCCTTTCTCCTGTCCACTTCCAGCAGCCTCTGAACTGCTGTGGGCAGCGGGGAGAAGGCCCAGCATGGGCCTTGGAAAACATAGCCCTTAAGTGCTGGGGTTTTGGTGTATTTACCTGCCCTCGGGGCATTAGAGCACCCTGGCAGGAGAAAGATAGAAAAGTGAAGGGTGGTTTGCTTGCCGGGGGATCTCACCTGCTGAGAGTTCCTCTAGAGGAAGTGGGCAGGGGAGTAGCCATGGGCAGTGGGGAGAAGCAGGTGAGAGGCCCTCTCCCAGAGACGACTGACCATTTCCTGGGTGCCAGACACAGCACTCAGTTCTCCAAGAGCCTCACCTAGTTCCATCCTTAAGCAACCCAGTGGGCCAGGCGGGCAGACCCATTTTCAGTGATGTTAAGAAACTTGCCCTAAGTCACACAGCTTGTAAGCAAACAGGACCTCACACCAGTGGGTAACGTTGACTTGATAAGGGACAGAGCCAATACTTTTTTATATTTTTGGATCAAAAGACCTTTCCCTTTCTGGAAGAGAAGTGGGGTGTATGTGTGAAACGTATAAACGTGCCCACTGTTACACATTAAGGCATCTCCGTGTGGAAGAAACAGGATAAAGGAGGGAATCCACCACAGTTTTTAAAATCCTGGGTCACAGAGTCTGTCTGGCAGTGACCATTTCCATTGACAGACCATGTTCCACTGATGGTCGTCAATGAAAATGTGTAACATTAAGAGCAGATAACATCAACTGCCAATGAATGAAATCACGACATGCCGTAGATCATACCATGTGACAGCTCAGAGATGTTAAAATGCGAAAGTGTGTATCTTAAAATCAATGGAATATGACATGTATATACTTTTTAAAAAAAATTCCCTTGGATAAGCCCTATTGTGTCTCATGCCCAAATTACTTCCCACTTGAGTTAGGTACCTAAGGAAACATGAAGGTATTTAATTTATTTATTTATTTTTAAAAATTTTATTTATTTATTTGACAGAGAGAGATCACAAGCAGGCAGAGAGGCAGGCAGAGAGGCAGGCAGAGAGACAGGAGGAAGCAGGCTCCCTGCTGAGCAGAGAGCCCGATGCGGGACTCGATCTCAGGACTCTGAGAACATGACCTGAGCCGAAGGCAGGGGCCCAACCCACTGAGCCACCCAGGCGCCCCATGAAGGTATTTTAAAACATTCCTGTAAGATTCGGGAAAGCTGTCTTGTAGCTCCTTTTTAGCTAAATAGTCCAATATTTGTGAGTACTGCCTATATGGTAACCCTTCAGGTTCCTTTTACGAGGTGGAAAAGTCTGGGAGGCCAGACGTTCACACAAAGCTTCCTCCTTTCATCTTAAGAACAACAAACAGACGAAACTAAACTTAGTAGAGGGATTGACATTCATTACAAAGAGTTTTGTTTAGTTCTTGCACTGGGTTCTGTTTTGACATTTAGTAGTTAAGAATTTAAACAGAGACAGGGAAGTTTCAAGCTAATGAGTTTTAAGGATGTTTCGAGAAGGCAGTAAGAAGTGGCCTTCAGTGATGTCACCTCTGCCTGTGTTTAAAGACTGGGCTGGCTGAGATGGCTTCCGGAGTGTGGACAAAGAAAGGTGCCTGGCGGCAAGAGGCAGACGCCAGTGGGCTGGGCTGGCTGTGGGAATGGGGCTGTTCTCGGAGCTATCTTCACAAGCTCATTGACAGCCCTCGAAGTGAGCAGAAACCACGGAAGATACCAAGCAGGTCTTGTCTAACTTGTCTAACTTCAGGGCAACTGGGCAAGGGGGTGTCTCCCTTCATTTGAATCCCCCTTGTTTTCCTCTCAGCTCTGAGGAATTTGGTTGGATTTGAGTCCCTTGACACATAGAGGAGGAAAACAGCCCTTGATACCTTCAGAACTTCTAGAGAATTGGGACCACTCAGGGCTCCATGACCACTTGCAGGACAGAATCTACCGCTAAATCAGGGACAACCTCCATCCGACCAGTGTGGCTTTTTGGGGCTATTTATTTATTTAACATTTTATTTATTTATTTGACAGAGAGACAGACACAGCGAGAGAGGGAATACAGGCAGAGGGATGGGAGAGGGAGAAACAGACTCTCTGCTGATTAGGGAGCCCGATACGGGGCTCGATCCCAGGACTTCAGGATCATGACCTAAGCCGAGGGCAGGTGCTTAACGACAGAGCCACCCAGAAGCCCGTTTTGGGGCCTTTAAGTAAAATAAAGGAAATGACTTTGTTTGGGGGAAGTGTTAGCTGCTATATTATTAGACACATAGAAATCTGTGATTTTTAGAACTTGGTACATTGTTCTTTTCCTATTATTCATATATTTTTCATCCCTGTTAATGCTTTTGCCTTATTTTCCAGTTTGTCTGATATCACCGTTGCTACGTCAGCTTTCTTTTAGGTAGTTTTTGCTGGTGTAATTTTTTTTACTTGTTTTTAGCTTTTCCATGTTCAGTTTTCCACAGCACTGTCTGTGTTTGAGTGTTTGTGTATATGTATGGGTGTGCATGTGTGAGATACTCTGAGCTTGTCCAAAGAGGGAGCGTGTATTTAGAGCATTGTGATTGCATTTGTAACCAGACTTAATCCTACTGCTCTGTTTTACATTTTCTGCTACCGTGGTTTTTCTCTTTTCTTCCCCACCTTCCTGCATTCTGTCAAAAACACTGGACTTGTTTTTCCTTCCCTCTGCGGGTTTAGAAGTCCCGTCTTCTTTTCTCTGTTCTTTTACTGATCACCTTCGCAAATTTGAATAAACTCTCTTAAAGTGTGTTTACCGTTCTCCTGAATGAGACAAGCTCCTTCTGACTCGCAGACAGACATTTAAGGCCGTTCTCCTCATCCTCCCACCCCCAATCTTAAGCTTCCATTTGTTTCTCTTTTCATTGTAAGTACGGGTGTGGATTTCCCATTTAGACCTACACTAACCAACCCGAGTTTCTACTTTTTTTTCTGGATTCTGTTTCCCTCTTGCTGGAATGCCTCTTTTAGTGTAATTTCAACAAGCTTAAGTAGGAGATCATTTCTAAGAGAGGTCTTTTTTGTATCTAGAACATAGCATTATTTTGCCCCGACTCTGAAATGATACTTTAATTTGGTAGAGAATTTTAGGTTAACAGTTAACTTTGTCTCAGTATTCCCAAAGGTCTGATTCCATTATTTTCCGTATCTATTTCTGGCATTGATTTTTTGGTGTCTGTTAGTAGCTCCCTAGCTTATTGTCATTCTTTGTTGGTAGCCTGACTTTTCCCTCTGGTTCCTCTTCAGATTTTCTTGTTCCTGTTGTAGTTTTACTATGATGAGCCTTGTTGTGACTCCCTCTTGGCACGTTCGTGCACCTTCCTCATTTCTTGTGTTTGGCATTGCTTTGAATCTAATGGCGCATCGTGCCTGGTTCAGGGTCTGGTTGCCTGATGTCCAAGTCCAGCTGCCTAGCAATGTCTGTCGGGCTCATACGATGGTACAGAGACCGATAGCAAAAGATTTCAGTCAGAGCTTCTAGAAGTTAAAATCTGTATGCCCTAAATACAGGCTGTCTGAGGGAACATGTTAATCTGAATAGAGTGCATCTGGTCTGAAAAACATTATTTTCACCTTCTTACTTTTCCTGTTTCAATAGTATTCAAGAAGGAATAGTTTAGTCCAATGATGTCATGGCTAATGGCATTTCCCTCCAAAAACATCTTGCCTGGTCTCTCATTTCCATACTAGAGGACTTTCCTTTCTCTTGGGCAGTCATCTGACTGAGAAGCTTAGGAGCCCATCTTCTGCCTCTGTGCCGAGCTTACTAGAGTAGCTCTTAAAAGATAATTTTAGGACCAGGTGGTGGGTATTGGAGAGGGCAGGGATTGCATGGAGCACTGGGTGTGGTGCAAAAACAATGAATACTGTTACGCTGAAAATAAATTAAAAAAATTAAAAAAAAAAGATAATTTTAGGGGCATCTGGGTGGCTTAGTTGGTTAAGCATCTGACTCTTGACTTAGGCTCAGGTCATGATCTCAGTGTCGTGAGATTGAGTCCCCATCGAGACTCTGAGCTATGTGTAGACTGCTTAAGATTCTTTCTTTTGGGGTGCGTGGGTGGCTCAGTGGGTTAAAGCCTCTGCCTTTGGCTTAGGTCATGGCAGGTGGTGATGGCTCAGGTCATCGAGCCCCATGCTGGGCTCTCTGCTCAGTGGGGAGCCTGCTTCCCCCTCTCTCTTTCTTCCCGCCTCTCTGCCTACTTGTGACCTCTGTCAAATAAATAAAATCTTAAAAAAAAAAAAAAAGATTATTTCTTTCTCCCCTGGCCCTCCCCCCACATTCGCACGATCTCTCTCTCTCAAAAAAAGAAAATAATAATAATCTTTATGCGCTATCTGCTGTAAGGCAGTATTATCATTCTAGATCACAGATGTATTTTTATCCCCAGTTTACATAGAGTAGGGAATTCAAAGAATGGACAACTAAGGTGATTTTTGTCTTCTCTTGCAAAATTATTTTTTATAGTCTTTTTCTACTCTCAGTGTGAACCCCTTTGGGCTTATAGCATGATTTTTGAGATGGTGGTCTTTAATATTCTGAGAAATGTTGGCCAATAACACAAATAATTGGAAAACCACCTTAAGGGAGATTGTGAAGGTCTAATTGACCTCATGTGATTTGCAGAGAATGAAGACATGACATTTCTTTTGCTTTCAGATTAGAAAGCAGAGTTGGTTTTTTTGGATACTGCCTTCCTATCCTTCCACATAATATATACAGTTTTGTCCAAGAACTGCCTTTTAAAGACCGATTAGACTGACCTTGTCTGGGTATGAGGTAGAATACGATGCTTTGGCAGTAGGAAGAGGGTCCTCACAGAGTCCTTTTTGACCGACTTCTACCCTGAATGATTCTGTAGCAGCTATTATACGTCAGTAACCAGGCTCAACAGAATGAGAAACCACACACAGAACCTTGAGTAACAGATACTGCGTTAAGGTTAGAGTCTGCTTAGCTATAGAAGACATCCTTGAAGTCTGGAAATGGTGCGTTTTGGTGTATGTCATAAGTTCATCTGAAAAACGTACTCTGAAATGTGAGCGCTAAAGTGTTGGGACAACAAGGGGCAAGCAGGGGCCATTCCACTGGAAGCATGTCCCCCAGCAGTATTGGGGTGTACGCATGTGTGTGTGCACAGTGGGAGAGAGGTGGTGACAGAAAGGTATTCTGCTAGAAGCATGAGTGACTTTCCCTTAGAAATCCCTATGTGGATCAGTAGTGTTTATAAGACATCTTATCCTGGGTGGGATGTTTTCTCCAAAGGATACATATTCCAGAGACCAACATCAGCATCTCTGTCTCGTATTCAGAGATGTCTGAGTAATTCAGGAACTGACAAGGTCAAGGAGACCATCATCACCTTAGTGAAACAGCACCACCTGACACCAGGTCCCTGGTCATAGGGAGGTCTATGTGCATGGTTAAGGGCCATACAAAGGGTTTCTGTAAATATCTGTGATTGTAAAGAGCTGAGAGTAACGTTTCCTTTCTTAGGGTTATGACAAATGTTCTCTCCTCGGAAAACATGTTAATGTTTCCTAGAGCCCGTTCTGTTGAGTGAGTTCGTAGGCAAAACCGTCCTAGTAGTTGGTGAGGAAAGAAATAGTTGTATGTTGCTCTCTTTACTCACTTAACTTTATCTAGGTTGTTCTTCCACTAACCAAAATCCAGTCTGTAGCGTTCTCTTGTGCCTATGCATTCAGGGAAACAGGAACCTGCTCAGGCATGAAAAATCCTTGAGAAATAAGGTAATGGCTATCTCAGGGTAGTGCTTCATTCATGCTTTGGTTTTACTTGTACTTTATAGCTCCTACAGCAAGCTGGTTGTGGTTTTACTTGTACTTTATAGCTCCTACAGCAAGCTGGTAGATGTTTTAGCACCCATTGGACAGATGCCCTGAAGCCCAAGGAAATCAAAGAACTTAACGTTAGATTGTTGATTCAGAAAGCCATGTGCGGCTGGGCTGTGCACCTCCTCAGGGCGGGATTGTTGTCTTCATTGTTGTATCCTGTGGGCCAGGGTGGTGTCTGGTATGTAGTTGCTCTTATAGTCGGTGAGTGGAGTTGAAGACTGAGCACTAAGATGGATCTTTTGCCTGGGCTCTCTTCTTTTCAGTGCCAGGGCCCAGAACGCTTAAGTGACATGGTTACGGTTTTCTTGAGTCCCAGTTGACTGCTCTGGTCTCCTGCCTAAAGCTACTTGGTTCTGTGAACCTTTGGAAGTGGGATGAGTGCATGGTTTGAGGACTGTAGGATTTTTGCCTTGAAACGTCTGTCAGGTCCGCAATAATTACACGGGTGGCGGTAGCAAATGGCGTAACTAAATGAAAGATTATGGGATGGGAAACATACACGGAATAAAGCTACAGAGAAAACCATGAGAGATGAGGGGAGTCCGCTCAGTGCACACACAGACCAGGAGGGACATGAGGGGGAATCCGAAAACAGCAGTGATTTGCCTTTCGCCAAGCGCTACAGGCTCACATATCCATTAATGGATGCGGTAAATTTCAGTGTGCTTGCTGGATGGAGTTTATTCCTCAGTGCACTTGGTGGCCGTCCAGGAGCTCATCAAATCAAGTTAATGGAGAGTTAAATGGCCCTTGGAACAAGCTGGTTGGAGGCAGCTGGAAGCCTGGGCCCGTGTTTCCCGTGGCTCGGCCACACTGTATGGGGAGGGCTTAGGTCCCCGGGAAAGCTACTGGAAACTGGTAAAGCAGTGTCTTCAAGAAGTGCCTGCTTCAGGGTGCCTGGGTGGCTCAGTGGGTTAAAGCCTCTGCCTTTGGCTCAGGTCATGATCCCAGGGTCCTGATCCCAGCTCAGGTCATGATCCCAGCTCTCTGCTGAGCAGGGAGCCTGCTTCCTCCTCTCTCTCTGCCTGCCTCTCTGCCTACTTGTGATCTCTCTCTGTCGAATAAATAAATAAAATCTTAAAAAAAAAAAAAAAGAAGTGCCTGCTTCCCTTGACCCTTGTCCTTTTTCCAGCTGCTCTCCTTCCTCCCAGTTCAGCTCGGCCCCTGGGAGCTGTATCCCATCTTCTCAGGAGCTCTCCCAGCCTGGACCACGCCTGGCCTCTTAGAGCGGCAAAAGCCACTCTTCCCCCAGACGCCCGGCCCCAGTTTGGTGGGAGTGCATTGACAGGTAGAAAGCATACCTGATTTAAAGTTGTTTTTAGTTATGGAGAGTTTCAAACTTAGATAGCACTTGAGAGAATGGTGTAATGAACCTGCAAATAATCATCAGCCGGCTTTAACCATTAACATCTTGCCCACCTTGTTTTATCTATTCCTTCTTTCATTTTCTCCTCTTTTCCTTTATGGTGAGTATTTCAAAGCCAGTTCCAAATATCTCCGCATACTTCTACTTAGTACTTCTTCTTCTTCTTTTTTTTTTTTCATCTATTTGACAGACAGATCACAAGTAGGCAGAGAGGCAGGCAGAGAGAGAGAGGAGGAGGAGGCAGGCTCCCTGCTGAGCAGAGAGCCCGATGCGGGACTCGATCCCAGGACCCTGAGATCATGACCTGAGCCGAAGGCAGAGGATTCAACCACTGAGCCACCCAGGCGCCCCTACTTAGTACTTCTGAATCGCTTGTTTTTCCAACAAAAAATGTAGAGCATATAAGGACGAACTTGAGGAGCCCATAATTTATGTTTTTCCCCTAGCAAAGCTCCCCAGACCTTGACTTTGCAGGGAGCCAAGTGTAACAACAGCCACAATGCTATGCATTTTCAAGACGCATAGGCAGTTCATCCGTCTGTATGCCTCAGACATTTCCTTTGGGGTTAGTAATAGAAATCAATAGTATTCTTTTTCTACTTAACGCAATTAAGAGTACATCGTCTTACTAACTGAAAACTACATGGGAAATTTGAATGAGTTACTTTAAACTGCTTTGGGGGGAGCCCAGAGCCGAGAGCCCAGGATGGAGAAGCTGGAAAAGACATTCTAACCTTGGTTCAGGGGTATCTTCCTGGGTTTGTTGTTTTGTTTTGTTTTTGTTTTTGTTTTTTTCATTAACATACAATGTATTATTAGCCCCAGGGGTACAGGCTGTGAATCGCCAGCGCAGAACACCATTCTAGCAGTTTTGTAAGGTTTAAAAACAAATTTTTGAAAATTATATGTCCACCTGCAAATTTATCTATACATAAATTTATTATAAATTTATCTATACATCTATACAAAGTTCATCTATACATGAACGGATACATGTAATCATAGAGTCCATTACAGGTGAGCTAGTGTTTTGTCTTCTTTTTTTTCTTTCTTTTCATAGTTCTCTCCTCCCCAGCACCATGTAGGTCCAGTCCCAAGCGTAGTAGGTCAGACGGTATCACAGACTGGTGTAAAGCCCTTTGAACAAGCTGCCTTGAGGCAGCTAGAAGTCAGGGCCCCTGTTCTAGGGCTCGGCCACACTGTGTGGGGAGCGCTTAGGTCTCAGGGAAAGCTACTGGAAACCAGTAAAGCTGTGTAGTTGCGGAGGGAGTAGCAAATTACTACGAACAGAGTGGCTTCAAAGCAGGGCAGACTTACTACCTCAAGATTCTGTTTGTTGTTCGGAAGTCTGAAGTTTCATCTCACCAGCTGAAAGGAAGGTTTTGCAGGGCTGCGTTCCTTCCCGGAGCCTTGGATAGAGAATCCGTTCCCTTGCCCTTCTCAGCTTCTCGGCACATCCAACTTGCTTGGTGCAAAACCCTCTTCGGCCATCTTCATATCCAGCAATGGTGGGATGAGATTTCTGATTCTCCATCTTGCCTCCCTTTTTCCATTTTGAAGGTCCCTCTGATTACACGGAGCCCACCTAGATAATTCAGGATAATCTCCCTATTGTAAGGTCAGCTGCTTAGCAACCGTCATTACCCTCTGCCATATGGCAGAAGGCCATCCCAGATCCCCTGGATCAAGGAAGAGCACATTTGGGGGAGAGGAGGGGGATTAGTCTACCTACCACAGTAGAGAAACAAAACTGTAGAGCCTGTGAGGTTATAGTTCATTTCTTCCTTCTTGGACTTGCACAGTTGGGAAACTGAGGCCTGGGGTATCACATATATTAGGTACCCCTGGGTGTTAAATTTTCCCACGTGCTCATCTAATCGCTGAAGTGGGCATTTTTATATTCCTACTTTAGTGATAAGAAAACTGAGGTTCTGAGTGGGTACAGACCTGGTCTCTGTCGTGTGGCTGGTAAGTGGCAGAGCTGAGACGCTCATCCAGCGTTGTTAGATGTAGTATGTTTCCTGCCATGTGCTGGGTGCGGGTGGTAGCCTATCAGATCTCCGGGTTCCTGTCTTGTGTTCTTTTTCCGCTATGCCATTCTGCTAGCTCACATTTTCCTCCAGTGACCCAAGTAATAATACGTTTTCCAGGAGTTCCTTTTTGATTTCAAGTCTCTTTGGTATTTTTAAGCCCTTTTAACTTTTGGAGCTCCTGATTTCCTTCTGTAAGGGGACACCATATATTTTTTTTCCATCCTCTCAGAGCATGATTTTTATTGTAAATTACTCAATTCAGACACACCAGAAGATTTATGTGGAAATTCTGAGATATAAGAACTTAACCTGGTTTCCGTTCCTCGCTCTGCCCCCTGCCACTGCGTAGAGCTGAGTCCTGTATTTCTTTATCTTTTTGTCTTTGACACATTCCTTCTGTCTGTTTTATTTTTTACTTTCACACGTCTGGATACTTTTGTTAGAGTGCATGAGCTCGAATCTGTGCATGTCCTGTTTGCACCATGGTGTGGTATCTGTCAGGTCCCCTTTGTCAAAGGCCTGGGCACTCACATACTGTTTTCTGTTCCTTCTGTTTGTTGCAAGGATCAGGGCGGCACTGAAATTCTGTTAAGAGAGTTCCTCATCCCCGCACCCAGCCCCATGGTTTCTTGTTCTGATGACAATGAGAAGCCTGTGTAGGGAAAGCCTGGGAGCCCGGAACAGGGCAGCCAACCCACTGAAATGGAGTCTCACTGATCTTATGACCCGCAGTGGGCTCTTGCCTGGACTGCAAAGAGGGGGTAAGAGGAAGGCATCCTTCTTGCCTCCTGATATTTGAGAGGGTTCTAAATGTGTTGATTTTTTAGATGATCTTTGAAAAAATTATGAACTGCATTATATATAAAAATAATGTATTTTAAGTATATACATATATGTGTATGTACATAAGTGTACACATGTTATTAAAAATTTTATATGTAAAATTTTTTTTAAGATTTTATTTATTTATTTGACAGACAGAGATCACAAGTAGGCTGAGAGGCAGGCAGAGAGAGAGGAGGAAGCAGGCTCCCTGCTGAGCAGAGAGCCCGATGTGGGGCTCGATCCCAGGACCCTGGGATCATGACCCGAGCCGAAGGCAGAGGCTTTAACCCACTGAGCCACCCAGGCGCCCCATATGTAAAATTTTTAAAAAGATTTTATTTATTTATTTGTCAGAGAGAGAGCACAAGCAGGCAGAGTGGCAGGCAGAGGCAGAGAGAGAAGCAGGCTCCCCACTGACCAAGGAGCCTGATTGGGACTTGAATCCAGGACCCTGGGATCATGACCTGAGCCGAAGGCAGCTGCTTAACCAACTGAGCCACCCAGGTGGTCCTATATGTAAATTTTATCTGTACAATTTAAAGCAGAAAAGCAAGAAGAATGCCCATCTTAGGCACTAGAACATTACCAGTTGGTTTGAAAATCCACTTAAGTCTGTCTCCCACCCTTGACTCAACATTATCATGAATTGTGTTGATTTTTTCCTTGCTTTTCTTTCTTGTGTGCCAACTCTCTACATATCCAAGAAGTATATCATTTAGTTTTGCTTATGTTAAATAAGCAAAGAAGTGGGGTGGTCCTGTAGATATTCTTCTAGGACACAGTATATCACGTGACAGTGCTTTTTTTTTTTTAAGATTTTATTTATTTACATGACAGACAGAGATCACAAGTAGGCAGAGAGGCAGGCAGAGAGAGAGGGAGGAAAGCAGGCTCCTCACTGAGCAGAGAGCCTGACATGGGGCTCGATCCCAGGACCCCGAGATCATGACCCGAGCCGAAGGCAGAGGCTTAACCCACTGAGCTACCCAGGTGCCCCGACAGTGCATTTTTGATAGCTGTCTATGCTGATGCATATCCCTGGAGTTCACACGTTGTTACTGCTTTTTATTATTCCATTGTCAGGATCTCTTCTCTTCATGTTTTTTGGTTGGTTGGTTGCTTCCAGGTTGGTGTGATTACACAACCATGTTTCTGTGCACATGCCTTATCCCACCCCCCCGCCCCAAACTCCATGCACTGGAACTTCTCTAATCGTTTTGCTTTTTTAATTTTTAATTTTTAAAAATTCTGGTAACATATACATAACATAAAAAGGATCATTTCAACAGTTTTTAGGTGTAGAGTTCAGTGGCATTAAGTTCATATCGAATTGTGCAACCATCTCTGCCATCCATCTTCAGAACAACTTTTATGTCTTGTAAAACTCAAAGTCTCTATCCATTAAACAGTGACTCCTCATTTTGCCTGCCCCCAGCCCCTGGCATCCATCATTCTACTTTCTGTCCCAATGAAGTTGACCACTCTAGGTATCGCCTATAAGTGGAATCATTTGGTATCTATCCTTTTATATCTGGCTTATTTCACAGAGCATAATGTCCTCAAGGTTCATCTGTGTTCCAACATGTATCAGAATTTCATTCCCTGTTAAGGCTGAAAAATATCCCATGGGATGTGTGTATCACTTTTCTGTTCATCCATTCATCTGACAGACACTTGGGTTGCTTCTGCTTCTTGGCTTTTGTGAATAATAGTGCTATGAACGTGGGTGTATGAGTATCTGTTCAAGTCCCACTTTGAATTCTGGATCATATGGTAATCCTAATTTTAAAAAAAATATTTATTTTAGAGAGAAGGGACAGGGGAGGAAGGGAGACGGAGAGGGAGTCTCAAGCAGACTCCCCACTGAACCCAACACTGGGCTCGATCTCACAACCCTGAGATCCTGACCTGAGCCGAAACCAAGAGTTGGTCGCCCAACCGACTATGTCACCCAGGTGCCCAGAAGTAATTCTATTTTTAATGTTTTGAGGAATGATTGTTCTTTTTTCCATACGGGTACACCATTTTACATTCCCATCAGCAATGCACAAGAGTTCCAATTTCTAGATGTCCTTATCAACACCTGTTATTTTGTAATTTTATGGTACCCATCCTAATGGCTATGAAGAGGTAACTCATTGTGGTTTTGACTTGCATTTCCCTAGTGACTGCTGATGTTGCACATCTTTTCATGTGCCTGTTGGCCATTTCTGTGTCTTCTTTGGCCAAATGTCTATACAAGTCCTTTGCATAAGTTCATTTTTGCCAGCTAACGCCAAATGGTTTATCGAAGTGGTTGTAACAACTTGTCTGTCAGTAGCAGTTCATGAAAATTTTGATAGCCGTGCCAACTCTTGCATGGTCAGACTTAAAATTTTTGCCAGTCTTCTGAATGAAATGACACAGGTTTTAGTTTGCAGATGCTGCAAATTGTCTTCTGGTTTGTGGTGTATCTTTTTCACTTTTTTATAATCTCTCTCTTTTTAATTGAAGTATAGTAGACATACAACAATGTTGTAGGTAGATATACAATATTGTATTCATTTCAGGCATACAACAGAGTGATTCAACAATTCTATACATTATGCAATGCTCACCGCAGGGTATAGTTAATAACTTTTGAACAGAAATTTACATTTTCATGTGGTTAAATTTGTCAGTCTTATTCTTCATGGCACATACTCCAAAGTCATGAACATATTTTTCTATGATTTTATAGATTTGCCACCTTTCACAATTAAGTTCCTGACCCAAATGGGATTTTTCTTCTGTGGTAGGGTGTGAGCGAGGGAGCCTTCTTCGTTTGCCCTCCATGGGTGACCAGTTGTCCCAGCCCCTTTCGTTGTATCATTTCTTATAGTCAGTCTCAACTTAGAGTGGGTTGTGTCCCAGAGTCATCAGGGAGATTTTGCAAACTGCACACATTCCACATTCCTGTTCTGACAACGGAATCCTGAACAGGTGTGTATGTGTGCGAGTGCTTGTGAAAAACACACCAGCAGACTCTGACTTTTCTGCTCTTCCCCTGGAACCGCCACCACAGAGGGGGAATATTTTACACACTCACGGGTTGCAAAAGGTGTACTACATGGTTCTACTCGTCAGAATAGCCCTTCAGCTCTGTATAGAGGTACCTGGAAGCCCTCTCGGGGTCAGATCTGGCACCGCTGTCTTGTATTAAATACTTTTCTGTGTCTACACTCGGAAGACATAAGAAGTGATCAGCAAGATTATCACAGGCGCTGGGAGGCAGGTGTGATGAAACACACACCATACAGAACTAAAGGGGTTTTCCCAGGACAGATTTTTTTTTTTTTAATTTTAACTTAAAATTGAGGTATAATTAACAACCATGTTGTATTAGTTTCAAGTGTACAGTATAGTGATTAGGCAGTTCTCTGCATTACTCAGTGCTCGTTGTGATCCATGTGTCCTTAACCCCCTTCCTCTGTTTCACCCATTGGCAGGTGTTTTCTTTTCTTTTTTTTTTTTTAAATATTTTATTTATTTATTTGACAGACAGAGATCACAGGTAGGCAGAGAGGCAGGCAGAGAGAAAGAGGAGGAAGCAGGCTCCCTGCTGAGCAGAGAGCCCGATGTGGGGCTTGATCCCAGGATCCTGAGATCATGACCTGATCCAAAGGCAGAGGCTTTAACCCTCTGAGCCACCCAGGTGCCCCTGGCAGGTGTTTTTTTGACCTCTTCCCCTTACCCCTTCCCCACCATGTCCCCGCTGGAGATGATTGTTCTCTGGGAGGCTGGCGTTTTCTTTTCTAATTGGGGTCATTTGTGCTTCCCTCGCCAGGTTGTTGGGAGGACTTGAGGAGGCATATCTGGATTGCCTAGGATATATGCCTGGCCTGTCGCTGCTCTTAGCAGAGTTGTTATTCATGGGTGTGTGTGTGTGTGTGTGTGTGTGTGTGTGTGTGTGTGTGTGTATGCAATTTAAATCCTGAAAAACCTGAAGCTGTTAAAGCAGGTGTTTTCCTACACAGTTCCTTATCCTGTTTGGAGTAAAAATAAGGTTGGGACTAAACTGGTGGTTTTTCTTCTCATGAGGAAGCTTTTTCTTGGGGGTGTCTGCACTTTTAGGGTCTCTAGACCCTGCCGGAAGGTTCTCGTGCTCTTTCCCTGAAGAGTGGAGTCTTTGCTGTGGCCGAACCCAGAGCCCCTGAAGTGGTGGGTGTGGGTTATTGATGTGGGATGAGTAAACAGATAATTATCTCATTATATTCAATAGTAATGAATAAATACCTGAGGACTGGATGAATCTTCAACAGGATTCTTTTTTAATTGGGCTGACTTCTCTGGGCTTCCCATGGGAAACGTCTGTCCTAATGAGACTTACTGTACATGTAAAAAGGGGTATTTTCTGCTGTCAGAGAAAAGAGACAAAAGCTGAATAGACAGGGGAGCCAGTTTAAGGTTTAGCTTGGGGATACAGACTTGCTAGTTTCCTTCTTTCCAGTAACACTGGGCCTTGTCGCCAGGAACCCCCGTGTAAATCACAAAGCTCATTATTCCCGAGCAACCATAATGGCCTAGCTCTTCCTGGTGGCAATCTGAGAGGATGGCCAGCCTCTGGAGTGACTAGATCCAGAACCCCAGACCTTCCCTGCCAGGCCTCTGGTGCTGGCCAGTCCCACCCCTACCCTGGGTACTATTGGGTTTCCCTGAGCTGCCATCACAAAAGGCCACAAATTGGGCATCTTAAAAACTAGAAATGTCTTCTCTCAGATCCAGAGTCTGGAAGTCTGACATCAAGGTGTTAGAAGGGCCATACTCTCTTTTCAGGCTCTAGAAGAGAATCTCTTCTAGACCTCCCTCTTCACATCTCATGTTCCTGGGCATTCCTGGCCACTCCTGTCTCACAGCTGCCCAGCAACAATCTTGGCCCCTGATGTTACCAGGGCACCTTCCCTCTGTATGTCTCTGTCTCTTCTCTTCTGACAAGGACACCAATCATACTGGATTAAGGCCACCCTACACCAGACGAATGCATCTTAACTCAATTATACCTGTACAGACCTATTTCTAACTAGGGGCACATTCGTAGGTAGTGGGGGTTAGGACCTCAGTGTGTCTTTTTGGTAAACAGGCCCAGAAGTGGAGAGTAAGCCCTTAGAAATTCTTGTGGGAATTTCACCCTGCTGTGACATCCAGGCACACAGCCTGCCGGTTCGCATTTTCTATTTCTTTCTTCAGAAATTCATTGTATCGTATTTTTCTTAAATCGCCCCTGGAGAGAGAGCTTGGGCAGCACTCTCCTGGGGCTCTGTTCCTCACTGTCTCTCCCTTCGGTACCCCTGCTAACATCTTGGACATTATCTACACACCAGCTCCCCTTCCTCACCTCTGTGTTGTGACGGTGGCACCACTGGTCTTCAGTCCCCAAAGCAGACCCTCAGAACCCCGGGGCCCATTGTCCTGCCCCTTGTGTTCCATTTCTGAGCCTCCCCTCCAAACTATTGCAGTAGTCCCGTGAGGGACCCCTGCCTTGGTCCGGCCCCTCCACCCAGCTCTGCACAGAGTCCCTACGGCAATCACTTCTGGGCTCCGAAATCACTGGGGACTCTCTTTCTGGCAAGTGAATTGAACTTCTTACCCTGGCATTAGGCCTCCTTGGCCTGAGTGTTCCCACCCATGCCTTCCACCCTATTCCCAAGAAACTCTTGTGACCACACTCCCACACGTGTCACACACCCCCTCCCTGTACAAGCCTGCTTCGGGACCGCGGCTCCCTTAGTTGGCTACCTCCATGGGGCCCTCTCCCCTCCAGTCCTTCCCCGTGGAGGCTTCTGGATCCCAGCTGGAAGTGAGTGCTCAAACCCTCATCACGTTCTGCTCTGTTTTGTTCTTTGGGCATCGGTCTCAACATCTCGGCTAGACCCTAAGCTCCTTGAAGGCAGGCACTTGTCATACTCATTTCTGTCTCTATCACAGTGGAGTATGATTGAACCCTTAGTAAAGCTCCGATGAGTACTTGCTGAATGTGTGCGTGCACGAATGAATGACGGGCTGCACCCTCCCGGGAGCACAGCAGCTGAGGCCGGGCTGTGTGGGGTTGAGGGCTCTTGGTACAGCGCCCCCAGGAGCCAGGTCCTGGCTCCTCTGCCTTCCAGCTGGGCACGTGACCTTGTCAGCATCAACAGCAGATCCATGGTTGGCTCAGACACGATAACTTGAGAGCATGTAAATTTTTTGGAACCAGGAACATTTCTACTAAGTCCCATAAGATTTCTCATGGTTTTTATTTTCTTTTTATGGATAGTTCATGAAATATTTTGCGACTTTGGTACAATATACGTAATAAGTACGGTAAACCCCCGTTTGGAGACAATATTAGACAAAAATCTCAAGAAACTTGAAACCAATTTAGAACTAAGAGAAAGAAAACTAAAATAGCCAGTGGAAACTTATTTTATAACTGAGGATGGATGAAAATTCAGAGCAACAGAAAAATAGCACTGATTCACATTTTCGGAAGCTGAGGTATGAGATCTATACCTTTTCTATGTATTCTAATATAAATATAAGATATGCACAGATATATAATATATGTGTTTCTTTTTTTTTTTTTTTTTTAAGATTTTATTTACTTGACAGAGATCACAAGTGGGCAGAGAGGCAGGCAGAGAGAGAGAGAGAGAGAGAGAGAGGAGGAAGCAGGCTCCCTGCAGAGCAGAGAGCCTGATGCGGGGCTCAATCCCAGGACCCTGAGATCATGACCTGAGCTGAAGGCAGAGGCTTAAGCACTGAGCCACCCAGGTGCCCCTAATATATGTGTTTCTATTAGACCTAGGAAAGTTTATTGATATGTTGGTACAGATTCTTCAGAATTTTTTAAAGCTTTATTTCTTTTTTTTCAATATTTTATTTATTAATTTGACAGAGAGAGATCACAAGCAGACAGAGAGGTAGGCAGCGAGACAGAAGCAGGCTCCCTTCTGAGCAGAGAGCCCGATGCGGGACTCGATCCCAGGACCCTGAGATCATGACCTGAGCCGAAGACAGAGGCTTAACCCACTGAGCCACCCAGGCGCCCCCTTCAGAATTTTTTTTACATTAGTGCAGGGTTAGGCCCCTCTGTCTTTGGGATAGAATCACCAGACTGAGTGCAAGACTTTGATGATGAGGGAAGCCTCATGATTGTAAATGGGGACCAACATGAGATCTTTGCATCTTGCAGCCAGACGTCCTTGGTGATCGCAGCTCCTTCCCAGGGATTGTCACAGTCAGTTAAGGTCCAGTCCCTTCAAAGCACTTTCTCATGCACAAGGACGAGCAAAGTGTCCTCCGTTGGCCCCACTGGCATGTGATGCCTCCCTCCCAATGTCATGCTTCATCTCTACTTTTAGTTCCGTTATAAATGGAGACCCTGGACTGGCCTCAGATGACCTTCTGAGATAGTTGGCCACTTGCCTTATTTGTTTGGTGGCAGCCAAAGGTGGAGCTTTTGAGCAGCCAGCCGCGTTTTCCATTTGCGGGGCATTCTTCCCTGCGCAGTGTCCCCACACTTCATTCAGAGAGGCGTTGAAGAGCAATGAGAAAATAGCAAGGGCTGTGGCCCCGGCCAAGGGCCCCGGCAGTGATGATGTCGCATCACAGTAATGGGGCCCTGGGAGGAGAAGCAGAGGGTCCGACCGCACGGGACCGCAAGGGATGCGGCACGTGGAGCGGCCAGAAGTGAGGCTGGACAGGTCAGGCTGACCAAGGACGGTTGGTGTGAATCTCCTGTCTGGGCTCCGAGTGTAGGATGCTATGCTGAAGGCCGTGGGGCGCCGCAGGAGGACTTCCAAAGGGGCCTGCCACTCTCAGAGGCATTCCTTGGCCGATCACTGGCAGCAGAGTGACGACACAGTGACGCGGGCGGAGGGACGCTGGCTAGGAGGCTGTGCGCGGCGATCTGAATGGGAAGAGCAGCCTCACCCCGGGCAGGTGCCGTGGCAGCAGGTCCGCAAGCCAGCAAAGGCTTTGGCCACCTGCTAACTACTCGTGGGAACAGTGTCTTCCACCGGAACTCAGTGTGTGGTGCTGGCGAGCCCACGCCGGGCTCCACTCAGACATCGGGTCCTCCTGCCACTTCATAACTAGGTGACGGCGGCAGGCTGCTTGAGTGTCTCAACTTGGGTGTGGGCATCTATGAAATAGAGACAATAGCACCAACCTCGGAAGAGCATTATGATGTTTAAATGGGGTAAAGATTTGCTGACATAAAAATACACTTTGAATTTGTTTCTGGTAATCCATAGGGAATATTAAAATTGTCAGCTGGTTGGCCACATGCGTCTGGCTGTCAAAGCCGTGGGCTCGAAGAGAGCCCTTCTCCTGGGCGGGGCCCTGCTTGGCCACTTTTTGTGTCCCTGGCTGAGGGCTGGGTTCCCGGCACCAGGCAATGTGTGCTTGTCTCCTGGCTGCCTGGCTGGTTGAGGAGAAGTGTCTTTCCTGTCCTCAGACAGAGGGCAGGGAGGAGCTCTAGAACGCCACCAGCTCTTCCTCGGGGTTACCAAGCTGGACCCCAGATGAATGAGCCCAGAGGACACGGCTCTGCAGAAGGCTTGAGAACATTTTCTTTCTGGGTGTGGGAGAACTTGTAATGAGATTATAAACGTGCTTGCTGAATGCATTGCAGCTGTAATCAGATTATCCCCCTGACTTGAGGGAGTTCTTGGCTAATTAGAGTACTTTATCTTCATTCCAGGAAGCGACTTGCCTGTAAAACTTAATTTATTTCCGGGAGTCACAAGGTAGTCACCTGCGGCTCTGCTGGGGTTGAGCCCTGCAGAGCCACCTTCTGTTTAGGTGTTGCTGTATTAGACACGAGCGGGAGAAGGTGATGGGGAGGATGGCGGGCAGCTGTGGGGCAGTGGGCCGCATCCCCACGCGGTGGGCACCTTGGCCAGGTTTGCCCTGTGGGTCCCCATGCAACCCTTCAGGCTTGGCTAAGCAGACCCTCTGGGCACCAGACCCACACCAGGACAAGTGGGTGTGGACATGTGACCGAGTGTCTCCCTGCTCCATGTGCACGTCTCTCGGCATACAGCGTGCACGTGTGTGTGCGCATGTGTGTGCATGTGTCTGGATTCTATCAAGAAGAAGATATTTGCAAAAGAGAGGTTCATAAGGCTCAAGCCCCTGCTGACGGTGCGCTTTGACTCGAATGTTTATAAGGAATTTTGCACATGTTTGGACATAGCTTGTGTGTGTTCTGTCAAAAGAAAGCTCCAGAAGAGTATTCCTCTAGCCACTTGGTGCTCTGTTTTAAGTTTTGTGGGCAGAGACATTAAACACATCTCTTTCTGTGACCACCCAGGAGTGTAATGTGATATTTTATCTGTGCTCCTGGGGAGGCTGGTCACGCTGCTACTACTGTTATGGGCTGTGCTCAGAAGTTGGCCATCGCCGTCCTTCCAGGAGAGTCCTTTTAAGTAACAAGGTCACTTAAGTTTTGTCGAACCCTCATGAGTCAGGAACCGTCTGTAGTTTTGAGTGAGATGCGGAAGTATCCTGGCTTCATGAAGCTCATGGGCAGTTTTGTAAACTTGGTTAAACGTTTTGAACAGCTCAGCTTCCACGAATGGGTGGCATGCTGAGAGAGGGCTGACAGCTGATAACTTTTAAATAGAAAAATCAGTCTCTAAGCTTCATGACTTGCTTTGGCAACAGGTGTGGCCACTCTGGCCTGCCACTGTGGGGAGGAAGGAGGGTGGTGCCAGGCCAAGGGCCCAGGCTGGCGACACTTGATGATTTACTATTGATCCCCGGGCTACGAGACCAGCTGCCTCCAGCAGTGTCATGGGAGCCCTCAGAAAGGGATGACAGCAGAATCACGTAAGGCCATACTGCTCAGGCAGGGGTGCCTGGCTAGATAGATGGGCACATCATAGACACGTTTGCGCGCACACTCAGAACCCAATATGGCAGAGCCCGAGGTGGGCAGGACACTTTTTCCGAAATGTCAAAATCACTTTTTAAAAAAATATCAAATCTTGAATTCCATTTTTATAGGCATGACCTTCTAACCCAGTTTTCCTTTACTCAACTCTAATGTCAGTTGGAGACACTCACCCACTATTTGAACTAAGATATGGATGGATCTGCGTTATTTACCGAAGTTACAAGCTGCTTAGCTGGCCTATGAACAGTTCTAGGGATGCTGATGGAAGATGTGAGACTCTAGCGTGGG
Organism: Enhydra lutris kenyoni; assembly: GCF_002288905.1. Lineage (NCBI taxonomy): Eukaryota > Metazoa > Chordata > Mammalia > Carnivora > Mustelidae > Enhydra > Enhydra lutris. The sequence continues at coordinate 8,444,909 of NW_019154092.1, read as the reverse complement.
AGAGAAGGCCTTTATTAGTTGCGGTGTACCAGGCAGCCATCAGCAGTCAGCCCCCCTTGGTCCCCCAAGTCCAAGGAGCAGGACCCAGAGGGCCCAGAAGGATGGTGTGCACACAGTGGGCTGGTGTTGCCGCTGGGGAGCATTGAGCTGGTGGGGAGCACCCAGCATTGACAGCAGCAGTAAACACGCCTGCTCTCTGTTACAGAGGGAGCACTAACCTCATCTTCAAGGTCGCTCACTGCAAGTACAGTCCTGAGAAACGGTCCAGGGAAAGACTGGTCCGAGCCTCGCATCCTTGGTCCAGCATGATGCGTAGAAACACGAGAGACCTGTGGAAATGGTCTTCTCATCATACAAAAGTATTCAAATATAAAAAAATAAATACGGTCTTCTTTTTTAAAAAATTTTTATTTATTTATTTGATAGACAGAGATCACAATTAGGCAGAGAGACAGGCAGAGAGAGAGGGAAGCAGGCTCCCTGCTAAGCAGAGAGACTGATGGGAGGCTCGATCCCAGGACCCTGAGATCATGACCTGAGCTGAAGGCAGAGGCTTAACCCACTGAGCCACCCAGGTGCCCTAAATATGGTCTTCTAATAATATGAAAATAAAATAAAAAATATATAAATATAAATAATATAAGTAATAAAATAAAATAATACATTAAAAATATAAATAAATATAAAATAATATAAAAATGAAACAAAAAGAAATATGACAGTGCCATAGGTGAACATCTGAGAGACGTTTTAAAATTTGCATCTGTTTAACAAAGAACCATTTTACAGCATTTAATCCAGTTATATAGATTTCAAATTTAAAATACATAGAAACACTTATTTCAAATGATTTAAAATTCCTTTTGCTTTTCCTGCAGATTATGTGAAGCAACTGCTTGAAAAAAAAGTTTCTCCCACTTTAGACAATCATCTATAAAATATCTCCTATATGCGTAACATTCCGTCAGGTGCCGTTGGGAGTTTGGAGGCAGTGGATGACTCAGCCCTTGCCCTTGGTTTTAGAACATTCTAGAATAATGAGATGGGCTTACCTGGAACAACCAAAGTAAACCTATCAAGTGCTTGATAATGAAATACCAGTGATGTCAGAGGGAAAACCCAACCAAATCATGTTGTTACGTTTCTATCAAGAATGGTTACGCATTTTTTAGTTGGTATATATATTCCTGTAGCCAAAGCCGCTCTGGGTGCTGTAGCTGTAGTGCAGACACATGTAATTCCACAGAATGCCTGCTACCTGATAATGCCTCCACCCCGCCCAGTTCTCTGAGTCTTATGTGCTCTCTTATTCTTCATTTCTCTCTGCCTCTATTTCTCTGATGTGTGAAGCATAGGAGTATTTATGGAAACAGGATTTAGTTTTTCAGATTTTTTTGGTGGGAAGAAATTAGCTTGCAGATAGAGCTCACCTGAAAAAGCAACTCTCCCTAATTCTGCCCCAGCTTTCTGTCTGACAATACCAGAGAGCCCTCCCCCCCCCCCCCCCGGTCCCCCAGACCCCTGGCTTTGAGTGCCATTTGCTTCTATTGGTGATGGAAGCATTTAACTTGAAAGTCACTGAAAACATTACAGTCCCTAGGTGGCTTTAGGTTCGAGAGGCTGCAGACTGAGACAGCACATTTGAGGAACACCAAGTGGGTCCACGCCCCAGGCTGCTCCCTCCTCACACACCTTCAGTCTGTGAGTTAAGAGCTAACTGGTCTACCCATGGGAGGCTGTGACTCAGGAATGCCAAGGGATTTGCCTGATATCACACAATAAGTAACAGGATAGGGTCCAGGACTCAAGCCTTCGGATGCCAGGGTTACAAGTGCTTTTGGGGCTTTGGCTCTTGTCATCATCGTTTTGTATGAAAACTCCCACCTGGGCCAAAAAACCTGGCCTTTAGTCCTTGATGATCTTGGCATGTCAGGCTCAAATTTAGCAAGTGGTGGAGTGGTGGCAAAGTAATTCCGTGGTCCTGACACTTGCAGAGTGTGTGGTTGTTCCTCTTGAGGAGCAAGGGACAACCAAGCAAGCCTTCTTTCCCATCAAGGACACTTCATGGGCATCGCATGCCCTTCTCCTCGCTTTCCCTGGAACCAGCTCTGTCCCAGAAAATCCTCCTGACACCAGTGCCGCTTCTTAGAATTCCAGGACATCTCTCTGGGGCCCCCAGGATAACCTGACCTATTTTGTGATGGGTCATGACTATTTTTAATGTCTCAGGCACCTTTGAAAGACAAACCGTCCCCTCCGGGAGAGAACACAGTCCTACAAAGTCCGCAGATGACGTGCTCACAGGGAGTTGTGCGTGGAGCAGGGCTTTGAGGTAGAGGTTGTATGGGAAGTCATGCAACATCACACAAATACGATTATTTTCATCAGTTTTGTTAGACGTGTATTCAGAATTAGAACGAGCAGGCAAAGAGTGAGGGCAGACAGCTCTGTCTGAGGAGTGGGATGTTTGAGCGTTAGCACGTGAGTGCGGTGGTCCCTGTTGGAGGGTCACTGGACTTTCTGGAGGTCATTAAGGCAGCTCGGTGACTTCAGCCCTTGTCACATTTCCCTTATGGAACGGTGTCAGATTTCAGCCGTAGCTAGCCAGGAAAAAGAATTGTATAGATCAGCGGCAAGAGCTTCAGCTTCCCATTATGTAGCATTTCCGCAATGTGGAAGGGTAGAGGCAACCTTTTGGGAGAAAAAAAAAATTGAGAGACTACAAGAGAGGAACAAAAAGATGATAAAATATGAAAGATGAGAGTGTGTCTTTATCTGAAATTCAGGTGTTGCCAGCTTTATATACATCTGGAACATGGTCATAAACTTTGGAGTGCTTAAAAAAAAAAAAAAAAAAAGGCTCTGAAGCCCCAAAGAGGCTGTTGGGATGCCTAGCGATGCATTTAGTGGGGAAGGTCACCTCTTAGGAGTGAGTTGGCCCCTGGGTATAGTCAGCCAGAGAGCCCATGGCAGAGTCCCCCCAAAAGTTGGTAATGGAGCCCCAGACATGAGGACAAGGTTGACCTGTGTTCTGTAAATTCCATTTAAGAACTCAGGGAAAGCAGAATGGATTTTCTGAAAGAGTAGCTGGAAATTAGAAGTACTAGCTTTCCCACTGCTGAGAGGCCTGTGGGCCACCATCATGCTCTCCTACTGGGTTCTAAACGTCAGGATTCTAGAACCTGAGTTACCTCTAATGACTAACGCCATTTATTTATTGTTTGAAGCTTTAGCTTCTACAGGGGAAAGTGTTATGTCCCTGGAAATCTTTCATATCCCTGGAACCCCTCCTTCCCCAAGAATGCCCAAATAGCAAAGTCACTGTAGGAAATAAAGACATGTGTCCTGGTGACCAAGACAACCCCCAGTCAACTTTGTAACAGGTGATTGACAGGAAATATGGGATAGTAACAAACCTAGAGAAGGCCAGGGAGCAGGGACACCTGGAAGCGGGAGAAATAAGAATATTACTGCCCAGGGAAGATCTTGGAAGTTCCAAGGCATGTGACAGGAAACAGTTATGCCCTCAGGTTCTAACCCATAAAATGTTGCAGGACCCAAAGGTGTGTTTGGAGATATATATTTAGTAAAAAGGGGTCATTTGCATTTTTGAAGTGATTTGTGAAGATTTGATTCTGACACAAATTCTGATATGTAGGGTTTTGTCCATCCCACCAAGCAATTAACTCAATTCTGACTGTCTACCTGGAGATAGCAGGTTAATCCCACAAAACTGCCCTCCTGGCCCCTCCCCACTTTAGATGCCATCACAAGGCCAGGTACCTATCTATGTTTCTGACTACCCAGCTGTGGATCAGAGGTTCCAACAACGCCCTCCTGAGTTTTGATGAATTTGCTAGAGCAGCTCACAGAAACATCTTATTTACTAGATTATCGGTTTATTATAAGATGATATACTTCAGGAATGGCCAGATACATAGGGCGAGATACATGGGAATGGTGAGGAGCTTCCAGACTCTCAGGGGGCAACACTCTCCAAAATATCCAAATCTCCCAGACCCCATTCTTTGGGATTTTTATGGAGGTTTCATTATATAAACACAGTGGATTAAATCACTGGCCATCTCCAGCCCTTCTCTCCTTCCTGAAGATCTGAGGATGGGACTGAAGGTTCTCTTATTACATGGTTAGTTCTTCTGGTGATCAACCCCCACCTAAGATCTTCCTAAGATGTTCTAGGAGCTTTCCAAAGTCACCTCATTAACATAAACTCAGGTGTGGTTGACAGGGGTTTATTATGAATATCAACACATGTTTATGGCTCTTGTCATTTACAAAATTCCAGGGTCTGTGCCAGAAAGACCAAATACCAATGAAGACCAAATATGTATTTATCAAACATCACAGTATCTCAGTGGAATATTGTCTTCTAACACAGGGAGTCTGATAAAGTGTCCTAGTTCTTTTTTTTTTTTTTTTTTAAGATTTTATTTACTTATTTGACAGACAGAGATCACAAGTAGGCAGAAGGCAGGCAGAGAGAGGAAGGGAAGCAGGGCAGGGAGCCCCATGTGGGGCTCAATCCCAGGACCCTGGGATCAGGACCTGAGCCGAAGGCAGAGGCTTTAACCCACTGAGCCACCCAGGCGCCCCTGTCCTAGTTCTTTAAAAGGAGTATGTTTTGGGACATCTGGGTGGCTCAGTTGGTTAAAAGGAGTATGTTTTTACTGTATTAAATGCTGTCATTTCCTACTTTTATTGTTTTGGTATTAATAAAATGTACATGTTCATTTGATAGAGATATTCTTCCTTTAAATGGTTTTATACCAATGGAGTTGGCTAAACAAGGATTTAAAGACGAGTTTAAAGACTTTTTATCTCAGAAAGATGAAAGAAAGCTTTATAATAATCATGATCTAGGTGGTGTCACCCACTCTGCCAATCCTTTCTCAAGAATGATGCCAAACAACACCTGAGAGATTTTTCCAGTTACCTGACTGTGGCTCACTTCCCATTTTCTAGGTGAGGTTCATACATGACAGCAGTGCCCTTCACCTGGGTTTTTCTTAATCTGTAGGATCTAGAGTAGAGACAGTGGGGAACTTTTGCAGGATGATTAATCTCATCTGTGATGAGGTTGGCCCTGTGCCTTAGGATACTCATTAAACACATCGGACTTAATAAGTCTGTAAACATCCAGTCTGACTTGAGCTAGGATTGTGTTACTTTGTGCTCTTGAAGTTTTTCTAAAAACTGTTCATGCTTATTTTGTATTTAGGCTCTCTTTCACCTCTCACGAGCCAGGGGACCTCAGTGAATTGTGAATTCTTGGCTATTAGGTGCTTGTCATCACACAATAGGTAGACAGTGATAAGTGGCCTGAGGAAACAAAACTCTGCTATTGCAGATTGTGCCGAGAGTGGGGGAAACCAGGTGCAGGGTTCCAGACAGATGAAGAGGGCTGAATATACCAGGCTTGTAGATTTCTCTCAAAGACCCCTCCTCTTCTTCTCCATTTATTGCAGACAGTACAATGTAGTTGAAATGCCTCCTCCAGAATCCCAGTCCAGGACAGTAATCATAGAAGAACAGAAGAATAAAAGGTTAAAAGGGATGGGGAGTGGGTTAAGGGGCATTTTTATTGTTTTGTAATTCTGCATTTGGGATCACTTTTGGAGGAAAATGGCCTTTGAGTGGAAAGACTTAAGCAGATCACACACGAATTATGCCGAGTGCTTTTAAACTCATCGATAGCGTCTGACAAGCCTTTTTGTAAAGTGCATTTGTGTGGGCAAAGGTCTACAAGTAAATGCCGCTTCTTCTCTGGAGGGGTGGAAGATTGGGACGTGTTTTCAGGATTCTTCCTGGAGCTCAGCACTCGTACCCATCCTCAGGCCCTAGATCATCTCTGGCTGTACCAAGGAGCCACGTTCAGGAGGCATTCGGAAAGAATACCATTGATTTCAAAGACTGGGAAATTGACTCCTTGAGGTTCAAGAGTTACTTACGATTTCTTCCATGCAACCAAGAATCCACAGGAGAAAGGGTTCTTTCTCCTGTTCTTTCTGTGCTCTTAATTTATGTGAGACTACTTCCCCTCACCCCCAGGACCCTCTGCAACCCTTCTAATGGGGGAGTTTAAGGGGTTCTCATTTGTCCCAATGTGGAAATGGTCTCCTGGGAAGAAAGGAGGCTTAAAAAGCACAACTCCATGGTGAGACCCTGATTAAAAGAAGGTTGTCCTCCCAAACCTAGGATTTCTAAAGAAGCATGTAACTGGCAAAAATTTCCAGAGCAGAGTATCGTGTCCATAAATGATGAGCTGTTGTTACAGTAGGTGTTCTGTGCCCACCAGTACCCAGAGAACACTAGACTCAGGTCTGCAGGGTGCCCAGACTTGAGGAGGGCAAAGTGGGAGACAGTGGTGGGCTGTGGGTGTCCCAATTGAGAGGACGGTAGTGTGTTTGGGATTCCGGCTTCTGCAGGGGGCCCTGAAGGGCTCATGCTTCTAGGTCCCCTGAGTCCTTAGAGGCCGCTCTGCTCTCATTACGAAGGACAGACAAACGTGAAGTGACAAGGAGTGCGTAGCTACCTCTTTACCCCCCTGTGAGCCCCCAAAATATACAAGGGCACAGCATTATCTTCTGTTATGTACTTTTCTGCTCCACCTAGAACATGAGCTCAGTCAGCATGGACATGAGTGGCCCGCTGGGGCTCTGACCCCCCTTCCATCTAAGCTCCCTCATCAGACAGCCAGCTCAGCTCTGTGGAGAACCCGGGTTCAAGCCCCACCTGGGGCGGTTGGTGAGTTACTTGCCCTCACATATGAAATGCGAATAATGACACCCACCTCCCAGAGGTGTTGTGAGGAGGCCAGACCTTGAATATAAGGTCTTCGGCCATAGTGCAACAAGTTACTAGATACAGAATAGAAGCAGCGAGTTTGCTAAGCTTCCTGACATTCTGGACGGCAGTCCTTTGCTGGGTGTCTTGTCACGTCACCAGGTTTTCCCTGCTGATCCACCAGAAGGCAAGTGTCGGGTTCCTGACCTCTCAGTTGACACAGGGGCTAATAAGGTAGCTGGTCAGCTAGAGCTCTGTCTAGGGACAGAACATAAGGCTTGCCCTTTTCCCTGGTCTTGTCCCTCTCTCTTACCTGCAGTCTTTCCAGCTGCTTTCTCCTTTTGTTCTTTTTACTTCCCATATTTCCATAAGAAGCAATGTATTTCTGTACATATGTACAAAAAACAAAGTATTATAGAAGATACTCCTGCATTGCTTCCAGCAAGTTTTAAGATTGGATACCGCCATGAAAAAAAAGCCAGATTTTCTGGTAAATTTGGAAATTTTTTTTTCTACAAATACCACAGAGAAATGATTTGTTTCTTACGAAGAGAGCCTGCAGGTAGTAGTTGGTTAAAATATATGGACCTAAAACATCAGTGGAGGAAAAACTACCTTTGGTAATATAATAAAATAGAATTTTAAAATGTGCTATTGTTTAAAAAAAAAAAAAAAAGCAAAGCTCTGGAGAAAAAAAAAACCTGCTAACACTTTGGTCACTGTTTAAAAGCTGCCTTCAAAACATTTATAACAGTTTGAATCCATCTGAATGTGTATTTTACAGATTAAAAACAGTACTAGTGAATCTTAGCTTCTTAGCCATAAAAGGAGAGAGAGAATCTATAGTATTGTACACATGGAAAATGAAATAAATCACAGGATCTTATAGTGACACCCAAAATATAAGCTGTAGCGATGTATAGCTAGAGGTTTGTTTGGAGAGTTTTGCTATGGCTTTTAGGCTATTTTAGATAGAGGAGGTTTTTGTTTTTGTTTGTTTTGTTTTTTACTGTTCTGCAATATACAGAACATAAAATTTACCATTTTTGTCCTTGTTAAGTGTATAATTCAGTGGCATTGGAGACATTCACAATGTTATGCAGTTATCGCTACTATTTCCAGAACTTTCCATCATCCCAAACAGAAACTCTGCATCCATTAGGCAGTAACTCCTCGTTCCTCCCTCACCCAGCCTCTGGTAACCTCTCTTCTACTTTCTGTCTCTCTGAATCTGACTAATCTAGGTATCCCACGTAAGTGGGAAGTACACAATATTTTTCCTTTTTTGGCGGGGGTGGGGGTCTGGCTTATTTCACCTACCACATTTTCAAGATTCATCCGTGTATCAGAATGTCCTTCCTTTTTATGGCTGAATAACCTCCCATTGTATGATCACCACTTGTTCCGCTTATCCGTTCATCCGGGCACTGGGGTTGCTTGCCTCTTTGGCTGTTGTGAATAACGATGCAGTCAACATTACCTACGCGTGTCCGCTTGTGTCTCTGATAATTAGTGTTTTTAGAAGGTGTCTTTCCGAAGGCTGAGATTTTCAGAGAAGGTGACGGGCGCCATCAATGAATGGCCTCCCCTTGCTGCCACGAAAACCAGCCCCTGTTGCTGTGTGGGATGGTCTAGGTAGTTAAATCTGCCTTCATGCCTGGGGATGCCACACACTTTATGTGACTATGTCAAAGAAAAACCTTGTCAGTCACAAAGAGGAGTGTCTCCCTTTGAGCCTTAGGCTCTGATAGGATCTGATGGTGAGGGAGAACACGTGTCCTCATTTTTCTCCTCACGGTTTGACTCATCCTACGCATCTTTGCCAGTGGCTCTTGGCACACGTTAAGTGCGTTGTGGAAAATCTGACCTACTCACCTCCCTGAAGCGATGGAAGTAATGTCCACTCAGTGTGAGAGAAGATTTCTTTCTAAGGTAAAATTTCCTCTGTGACAATAGCGAGATTTTAGGTGACCTGGGATATGAATTTGAAGTTCTGAAATAGCCAATTTCTTTTGTTTTTGTTTTTGTTTTTTTTAAGATTTTATTTATTTATCTGACAGAGAGAGAGATCACAAGTAGGCAGAGGCAGGTAGGGGGGTGAGGGTGGGAAGCAGGCTCCCCGCTGAGCAGAGAGCCTGACGTGGGGCTCAATCCCAGGACCTCGAGATCACAACCTGAGCCAAAGACAGAGGCTTAACCCACTGAGCCACCCAGGCATCCTGAAATAGCCAATTTCTATTACAAAAAAAAAAAAAAAAAAAGTGCAAAAATAAGAGAATATATGGAAACTACACAGTTGACAAAGTTGATACTTCAAACATACATTCCTCATGTAGAGTGAAAAAGACATTTTAATGAACACTGGTTTTGCTCCTGTAGAGAGAAGAAAGCTGGAATGAATAATAATGATTTCCCCCCCCTCTACTTTAGGGGGAAAAGAAGGTGATTAGCATCTGAAAATATTAATCAAGTAAAGAATCATAAATGGTTAGCTAATGTTTGCTTTTCGTGGCCATGGCAATCACTTTATTAAGCATATTATTTCATTTAGTCCTTACAAGAAACCTGTATACAAAGTAGGCATTAATATTATTACCACTTTTAAATAAGGAAATTAGGGTACTAGGAGCTCAAGGAGCTACCCCAGGGTCACGGACTACGAGTGATTTACCTGGATTTGGATGTGAATGCCCATGGTCTTCGCCCACTTTTCCCTTTTACACACATAACATACATGTCTTCATATGCTCGCTGGAAAACTAAAAATTCGTAAAGATGTGGACAGATTTTGGATGACAAAAATCTTCAAATTTATGAAGTTTCCCTAAAGCCATACTATGAAAGCTTTTCAAAGCCAACTGAGGGGATGCCTGGGTGGCTCAGTCTGTTAAGTGCCTCTTTCTCTCAGCTCAGGTCGTGATCTCAGGGTCGTGAGTTCAAGCCTTGCCTTGGGATCCACACTGGACGTATCACTTGCTTAAAAAAACGATTGAAATTACACATTCAACTCTGAGAGCTCTTAGGTGTAGGTACTCCAGAGGGTAAAGGAAGACATAAAATGCCTAAAAGGAGAGTCACAGTGTATCAGTGGAATACAGAGATGTGTGACCAGAACCCCGTGAAGTGTGAGCTGAGTGGCACACAGAAGTCAGTGGACATCCTCTGGGATAAAACAAGGCCTCTCCAGCAGCTTTTTCCCATTTGCAGCTACTTGCTACTTAAACCTCCAGAGGACTCTGTGTGGGAGCATCAGCTACTTTTCTGAAGCACCGTGCACCCCCTCCCTCCAAGTCCATGTGTGGTGCTGGCCAGGCAGGCAGAAGTGGAATGGCCGGCCCCTGGCTGTGGCTTTCCTCCTGGAAACGTGCAAAATGTTTGGTGGTGTGAGGAGGATGGAAACATGGCCCCGTCCCACCAAGTGCAGGGACTTGCACTGGTGCCCCCGAGGGGCCAGAGATGTCTGAACAGAGGGCTGTCGGACAAAGCAAAAACACCTCAACCCCAAGTTGTCCCTGCACTTCAGGGACAACGCCCCAAAGTGAGGTGTAACCTTCCCCTCCCCACATCCCTGGCTGCATCAGGGAACCTTTGCAATGTTACCGCCATGCCTGCTGTCCGTCCTGGAAAGTGCGAGACAGAAGGTGCTGTGGGCATGTGTGGTCTCCCCTCCTCCTCCATACGCTTCCCAACCCAGGCTGCTATGGGAGGGAGTGATTCCGTTGAAGAGGAGACTCAGAGGGTCTGAAGGTCGGAGGGACCAGGGACATCTGCTCTCACCCTGGGACAGGCGAGGGCTCAGAAGCAGGCACGCAGGCTCGTCAGAGATGAGTGATCTGCCCAGCGGGCCGCAGCCCCAAAGCTGCGTCAGAGAAGGAAGCAGGACGAGCTTGCAGGCAGACGGTGCCTCCGGATGAAGCCTCTGTCCTCTGTCAACTCAGGAGCCATTAGGATCTGGCTTGATGGCACAAATGGATTTATACACAGCCTGGGGAGGAACCATCCTAACAAAAGGCTGTTGCAAGTCCAAATAAAGAACACGTTTGCCCTTGGGCTCTGTGACATGGCCACCGTCACCGTCCGATCCTGAAGTGAGGGCTTTGAAGGCGACAGTAGCTCTTACGGTGGCTGCTCTGGTTTGACTGTTGAGGGCTGCCGGGGCCACACCGGCTCTGGTAGCCGATTGTGTTTCTGAGCACTGTCTAGATGGTCTGTCACATCGATACGACACTCCGGCAGCAACATGCAGGGTTCGGGCGTCAGGCTTCTGTCCCATGTGTTCACAGAAGACAGCACCATGGATGACAGAGTGGGCTTCCTTGCTCTTAATCGCCAGACCCCAGGGCTACCTGCATTCTTTCACAGAGCGCTGCCCCCGATCCAGGGGACCCAGGGCTTCCCTCGGCTCAGCGCCTAGGGTAGGTATTCCTGCCATGATGTTCTGTTCCTCCCAGATTACATTCTGTTGGAAGCCCGTTACTTTCCCCATGCTCACTGTCTGGCCCACCCTTCCCGCAGTGTCCCAATAGTTCCTGGGCCCTGAGGGGTTTCTCGTGCTGCATGAGCAGGTAGCATCGTGCCCCTCACCTCAAAGCTCAGTGACTGTCTTGCTTGACTGAATCCTCTGCAGTCCCCCAAACGGGGTGGTGCAGACTGACAGGGACTAGAGAGAGCTTCGAAACAGTGGGGTCAGCATCTCCTGTCCCCTCTTCAATCCCTGAAGAGTGTGCCTTGGTGTTAGTGGAGGGAATCCCAGGTGCTCTGGTTTGGAGATGAGAATTCCAGACGATTATTTGCCAAAGGGACAGTGTTGGCTTTAGGCAGAATGCTAGCCAGGGCTGCTTTCCAGATCTCAGAGCCTTTGGTGGATGATTAATGGAGGTGAGCAGGGCCTCCAGATAACAGGGCTCCCGGACAGACATGGGTCAGCGAGTCAGCCTCTGCCTGGTCAGGGAGCCTCTCTGAGAGGAAGCCTTCGGCTGGGGAGGTTATTAGAATCTCAGATCCATTTGCTATCCCCCTATGTCCATTAGGCCCTCCTTTGTCCTCCGTGTGAAAATATATTTGATGATCTCCAGCGGCACGGAGCTAATCCCGCCTGGGGGCTAATCCCTTAGTTTAATTTCCTGTCTCCCTCGAGGGAAGGTCCATCAGTCTTGTGCCTTGCTTCCGGGGGAGACGGGGCCAAAGTAACACAGTGGTAGGTTTAGTGGGTGTGTTTGCATTCTGGGTCAGTTCTCTTATCCTTAAAATATAAGGATTTTTCTGAAAAAGAAATATATAATCATTTTGACTCTTGGAAAAAAAATCTATAAGGAAAAACAGAGTCACCCATAATGCTACCGTCCACTGCTAAGACCTGCTAGCATTTTAGTGTATTTGCTTCTAAATATTTCAAAGACAAAAGTATTTAATCTTGATGAGATAATTAAATTTATGTTTATAGCCTACATCTCAAAGATGGGCATTTTATGAAAAACTTCCCATGTTATTAAAAATTTTTAATAATCGTAATTTTTAATGGCTGTACAATATTATAGCAGCTGTTTTCAGTGAAATCAGGAATTTGTGTGCATAATGTGTTTTTTTCCAACACTAGGGAAATTTTCAAACATACAGTGAAGCTTAAAGAATTTTATACTGAACACCTGTATACTCACCATCTAAATTCTACATTAACATTTTACAATACTTGATTCATCAAATATTTATCTAGCCTTCTATTTATCTATTAACCCAGCTTATTTTTTGACACATTTGAAAATGTAGGCACCAATTCACTTACCTTAAATAAATAATTATTAACTAGAACTTAATTTTTGCCTCTATTTTTTGTTAATTTATGTGTATCAAAATGCACAGATCTTAAATTTATGTTCATTGAGTTTTGACAAATGTATGCATACATTTTCTTAAAGATTTTATTTACTTATTTATTTATTTGACACACAGAGAGAGAAAGAGATCACAAGTAGGCAGAGAAGTAGGCAGAGAGAGTGGGGGGGAAGCAGGCTCCCCGCCAAGCAGAGAGCCCGATGTGGGGCTCGATCCCAGGACCCTGAGATCATGACCTGAGCCAAAGGCAGAGGCTTAACTCACTGAGCCACCCAGGCGCCCCTGTATGCATACATTTTAATAGTATAATAGCACACTCTGTTATTTAGAACAATACTCAGAATCAATTTAGAAGGTCCAAAGGATGTGATGGCTCATTATTATGAAATATACCATAAGTAATTTAAAACTGTTTCATGTGCTCTTTTGTTTGAAGTACTAAGTATTTTCTTTAAATTATGTGCACCTGAAAGAAAAATGAGTGATTAATTTCTCTGAAAAGGAGAACAACATTTTAACATTTTTTTATATTTTTCGGCTTTTTTTTTTTTTAAAGAATTTCTACAAGTATTCTTTTTTTTTTATTTTTATTTATTTATTTGACAGAGATCACAAGTAGGCAGAGAGGCAGGCAGAGAGAGAGGAAGGGAAGCAGACTCCCCGCTGAGCAGAGAGCCCGATGCGGGGCTCAATCCCTGGATCCTGAGATCATGACCTGAGCCGAAGGCAGAGGCTTTAACCCACTGAGCCACCCAGGTGCCCTGGCA